>NW_006239255.1:414179-416549 GCF_000226075.1 Solanum tuberosum | reverse complement strand
ACTAGGAAACATAGGTACATCACTTAGAAACTAGTACGAAAAGATGGGGGGAAAATGGGGTGAACTGGCGTCCTTGGCGCTCTGAGAGACGTGGGGCGCCAGGCCCCAAACTTCAGAGGACAAGTTGGGGGGCGCTGACTGGCGCGACGCCCCAAGGGGTAAACTTCAGAGACTCTTTTGGGGTGCGCTGGCTGGCGCGACGCCCCACCCTTTTCCCCAGAAAATTTTGACTTTTCTCCTTCGTTTTTCATCTCTAAACCCTCTAAACTTTCATAGTTCTTTTCCCAATCACTTAGGATCATTAGTACCCTCAATACCCAATAGATTTAACTCGAAAAACAACCCGGAAATATGAATCAAATCAACACTAGGCATTCAACAATCAACCAACAAGAATTCAACAATGTTCTTCAAGAACTTCACTTTCTTAACATTCAAACAACTCCAATTTTGCTGAATTGAACGTTCTTGGCGATTTCTTGATTTCTCTCCTCTTTTCTCTTCTTTCTTCTCCTCTCCAAGCCCTAACATAAATTCTAATTTTCTAAACTGAATAAAGTCTTGATTTACCCCAATTAATTCCTAAAAATGAAATAGGCAAACTAGGTAAGGAAAAGATTAGTTTACCCTTCCAAAACCCGGATTAGACTTTCCTTAATCTAACAGCCCAACTTCCAAAGGGCATGACTTACTCATACGAACTCGAAATTGCGCAAACTCGATGGCATTGTAAAGATCATTCCAAGATATTTCAACCATATCTGGAACTACACCTAACTCATCCTGAGCTAGGAGTTATGGTCATTTGAAGTTGACCAAAAAAACTCACTTTAACTTACTTAAAAAATTTCCATATTTCCTTATAATTTCCAAAAATGACTATTTCCAGATTTTAAACTTCTTTCTAGTTCTTTCTAATTGCGAGATGTTACAATATCTCCCCCTTGGGAACATTCATCCTCGAATGAGATTACTCTTACTAGGCTTAGGGTGCAACATCAAACTCAAACACCCAACAAGCAAATGCGAACAAACAACATGCTCAATCATAATTTAGAGAGCACTAAGAAGTAAATTAGTACCTTGATCTGCACTTTCTTCGAATCCAAAGAGATGTGGATATCTCTTCTTCATGTCCTCTTCAGCTTTCCAAGTAGCTTATTCAACAAATTGGTTCCTCCAAAGGACCTTGACTGATGCTACCTCTTTTGTTCTCAACTTGCGAACTTGGCAATCTAGGATCTGGACAGGAATCTCCTCGTAGGATAAGCTACCCTTGATCTCAATGTCTTCAGTTGGTATGATCAATGAAGGATCACCCATGCACTTCTTCAACATGGAGATATGAAATACCGAATGAACTGCTGCTAATTCCTGTGGCAGCTCCAACTCATAAGCTACATTGTCAATCCTCTTGGCTCAATGAGCTCGAGATAGCTGCATGATGAGAGGAATGGACGTCGGGTACTGCGATAAGGTCCAATATATCGGGGACTAAGCTTCCCCTCTTACCAAACCTCATAACACCCTTCATAGGTGAAACTTTCAAATATACCCAAGCATCTACTTCGAACTCTAACGCCCTTCTCCTAACATCAGTATAGGATGTTTGACGACTCTGTGCCGTTTTCAACCTTTCTTGAATCACTTTCACCTTCTCCATAGCTTGGTGAACTAATATGGTCATATCAACCCTGCTTCACCAACTTCAAACCATCCAATAGGAGATCTGCATCTTCTCCCATAAAGAGCTTCATAAGGAGCCATTTGAATGCTAGAGTGGTAACTGTTGTTGTAAGCAAACTCAATGAGAGGTAGGTGATCATTCCAATTTCCTTTGAAATCAATCACACAATCCCTCAACATATCTTCTAATGACTGAATAGTGCACTCTGCTTTCCCATCAGTCTGCGGATGAAAGGCAGTACTTAAGTTCACCTTTAAACCCAAGCCTTTCTGAAAAGATTTCCAGAATTGTGTAGTAAATTGTGCACCTCTATCTGAAATAATGGAGATTGGGACTCCATGAAGTCTTACTACTTCCTGAATATAAAGCTTAGCATAATCTTTTGTTACATGGGTAGTCTTCACCGGCAAAAAGTGGGCTGATTTTGTCATTCTGTCGACAATCACCAAAATAGAATCATGTTGCCTGCGAGAACTTGGTAACCTTGTGATGAAGTCCATATTAATCATCTCCCACTTCCATTCTAGAAGTTCTATATTCTGCGCCAAACCACCGGGCCTTTGGTGCACAACTTTCACTTGCTGGCAATTTGGACACTTAGCAGCAAATTCTACAATGCCTTTATTCATGCTATTCCACCAATACACTTCTTTCGAATCGCGATACATCTTGGTGGAACCTGC
>NW_006239255.1:408992-414058 GCF_000226075.1 Solanum tuberosum | reverse complement strand
CTAACTCTTTTTTCCCTTCTTCAACATGGGCGGTGCTACCCATAGAAAACATGCTTAAGGAATCAGCAACAACATTAGCCTTACCTGGGTGGTAAAGAATACTCATGTCATAGTCCTTGAGTAACTCTAACCACCTTCTCTGTCTGAGATTGAGCTCTTTCTGAGTGAACATATATTGAAGGCTCTTGTGATCGGTGAACACATCCACATGAACACCATACAAATAATGGCGCCATATCTTCAAAGCGAAAACTACAGCAGCCAACTCTAGATCATGGATTTTTCTCATGAACTTTTAACTGTCTGGAGGCATAAGCTATAACTTTGTCATTCTGCATTAAGACACAACCCAAACCAACTCTAGATGCATCACAATACACCACAAAACCTTGAGTACCTTCTGGTAAGGTCAAAATTGAGGCAGTAGTCAACCTCTTCTTTAATTCCTAAAAGCTTTTCTCACAAGCTTTAGACCATTGAAATTTAACCGTCTTCTGAGTCAACTTGGTCAAAGGGGACGAAATAGACGAGAACCCCTCTACAAACCTTCTATAATAGCCAGCTAAACCTAAGAAACTCATAATATCAGTTGGAGATGTGGGTCTAGGCCAATTCTGCACTGCCTCAATTTTCTAAGTATCAACTTTAATTCCATCACCAGAAATTATGTGGCCCAAGAATGCCACAGACTCAAGCCAAACCTCACACTTAGAGAACTTGGCATACAAATCCTTATCTTTCAAAGTCTAAAGAACTATTTTGAGATGGCTAGCATGATCCTCTTCATTCCTTCAATAGATTAGTATGTCATCAATGAAGACGATAACAAACATATCTAAATAAGGTTTGAAGACTATATTCATAAGGTCCATGAATGTTGCTGGTGCATTAGTTAAACCGAACGACATGATCAGAAACTCATAATGACCATAACAGGTCCTGAATGGTATCTTTGGAATGTCACATTCCCTTACTTTCAACTGATGGTAACCTGATCTGAGGTCAATTTTTGAGAAACATGAAGCACCCTGAAGCTGATCGAAAAGATCATTAATCCTCGAAAGAGGATACTTATTCTTGATGCTAACCTTGTTCAACTGGCAGTAGTCTATACACATCCTAAGGGAACCATCTTTCTTTCTCACAAACAAGACCGGAGCTCCCCAAGGCAAGACACTTGGTCGAATGAAACCCTTATCTAGGAGATCTTTCAACTGCTCTTTTAACTCTTTCAACTCTGCTGGTTCCATTCCATATGACGGAATAGAGATAGGACGAGTATCCGGAATGATGTCTAAACCGAAGTCTATTTCTCTCTCATGAGGGACTCCGGGTAGGTCATTAAGAAAGACTTCTGGAAACTCGTTTACTATAGGAACTAACTGAATGGGAGGTACCTTAACACTTGAATCATTAACTTGGACTAAGTGATAGATACAACCTTTCGAAACTAACTTCCTCTCCTTAAGGTAAGAAATGAAATGACCCTTAGGCACTGCCGAACTACTACTCCACTCTATGACTGGCTCATTAGGAATCTGAAACTTGACTACTTGAGTTCTACAATCTATTGATGCATAACAGGCATGAAGTCAGTCCATACCTAGAATGACATTAAAACCTACCATGTCTAACTCAACTAGATCAGCCATGGTGTCTTTATGATTGATGGAAATAACACAATCACGATAAATTCGCTCAGCTAGAATAGATTCCCCAACAGGTGTAGAAACACAAAAGGGTTCACAAAGTTTCTCAGGAAGAACATCAAACTTATTTGCAACATAAGGGGTTACAAAAGATAAACTTGCTCCTGGGTCTAGCAAAGCATAAACATCAAAAGTAAGGAATTTGATCATGCCAGTAACAACATCTGGAGAGTTCTCTTGCTCTTGGAGACTCGTGATCGCATAGAGGCAGTTTGCCCCTCCGCCAGTACCGGAAGTAGCTCCCCTAGGTGCAGCCCTGTCTGGTGGAGCAACTGATGAAGATTGGGCTCTATTACCCTAATTTACACTACCTTACCTGTTCTTAGGACACTCCTTCAAGAAATGACCCTCTTGCCCACACTTGAAACAACTTGTCCAGCCATCACGACACTTACCTGGGTGGATCTTACCACACTTAGCACATACTGGTGCCCAGTTACCCCCTTGTGCCACACTACTTTGAGACCGTGCAGGTCTAGCTCTGAAGTTCTGCGAATTTTGGCCATTATACTCACCTTTGTTTCTGGGTGCATGTGCACTACCAGATGATGGTGCAAGTCCCTTTTGCTTTCGAAAGGACGGACGATTTACACTAACTTTCTGCTGCCCAGACTCATTCCCTGCCTTCGCTTTCTTATTTCTGAATTCTTCCATGTCTCTCAGCTTCTCTTCCTCAACCTGCTGCACATAAACCATCAACCTCGAAATGTCCATGTCTCCAATAAGCATTGCTGCCCGTCCCTTTTTGCTTGATAGACGGCCCAACCCAGCAACGAACAAGCTCATTCTACTTCTCATGTCCTTAACTATCTCCAGAGCATAACGGGATAGTTGGGTGAACTTCAACCTATATTCATGAACACTTAGATAATCCTGCTTAAGTGTGAGGAATTCACGTACCCTGGCCTCTTTCAGTTCCCGAGGAAAGAAATGACTCAAGAAAGCTTCCTCAAAACAGGCCCAACTAAAGGTGGTGCATCCTCAGCTCTACCCCCTTTCCACTGATCAAATCAGGTCCTAGCAATATTTTTCATTTGATATGCAGCTAGCTTAACTCTCACAGTATCAGTAACATGCATCAAATCGAACACCTTTTTCAGTTCCTCAATGAAGTTATCTGGATCCTCTGCAGTGCTGGAACCCGTGAAACTTGGAGGGTTCATTCTCAAGAACTCACGAATCCTTGAAGTGTCAGCCTCTTCTTGTCGAGCTCCTCTTTGTTGCCCAGCTTGGTTAGTCACAACTTGACTGAGCATTCTTATAGCCTCTCTGAACTCAGCATTAGTGACTTCTCCTTGAGGTTTCACTTCAGGTGCATTGGGTAACTCATGTCCCTCAACATTCCTCCTAGCTGGACGACCTCTGACTGCTCTTCTTGGAGGCATGATTATCTTAAACACGCACAAGCACGAATTAGAAGGAAACTTATATAGAGATTGACTCTATAGCACGAAATGAATATGAAAGAAGTGAGATAGTTCCTAAATGTTGCAGCCTCCTAATTATAGATGTGGCGGGTTTCATACCGATAAATAGGACTCTACAGACACGGCTTCATAGACTCCCTAGAACTCTTGAACTCTGGGCTCTGATACCAAGTTTGTCACACCCTGAGCCTACACCCTAGACGTGGCCGACATTCGAAGACTGTTATTGGCCCCAAGTGAACCCTTGGCCTGGCTTACTGACTCAACAGAAGACTCTAAACATTTTACTATAATCAAATAAACTTACTCAAATAACTTTAGTGAAATAAATCATAATGTTTAATGGTCAACATTCAACTAGGCTAAAATGGCAACTCATGTCTTAACATATGAAATGATAATGTAAAGACGTCTGACTACTAAATGTCTACAAAGCCTCTAACACAAAGAAAGATGTCGGGATAGGACCCTCGATCATCCTAACATCTGAAAGACTAGAAAGCAAATAAAGGAGTCATTCGGAATGCAATAAGGCTCACCAACAGACTCTGAATGCTCAAGCTGGATCAACGAGGCGCTGGATGTTGATCCTGGTTACCTACGTCTGCATCATAAGAAGATGCAGGCCAACTGGCATCAATACATTGAATGTACGAGTATGCGAGTTGGATTGCTAAAACAAGATATAGGCTTGAAAGAAATCTGAAGAAAACACTTACCTTGGGTGTTCTCAACTCATGAATAAACTTAACTCAGAATAAAGCAATGAAACACATGCATTATATGAAAAACTTTATAAAACAGTAAAATCAACTTAGTTCATTAAAGAAAATGCAATAACAAACTCAACTTTACTCATATACAAAGTAATATAGTTTAGGTAGGAGTTTGTCTAACCGACAACCACCACTATGAGCCTAAGTAGTGATACAACGTCTATTGATACACTACCAGAACGGTCCTCTACTTTGCCGTCATATAGAACCTACTTAACTTAGTGGATCCACTAGCTTTACTTATGTGATCATCTAAAAAGTATGACCCATTAATACCCATGATGGCTACATGGTTTATGGAGACTTGAGTTAATATGATCTTGCATCCCCATATCGGTGCTCAATACTACTCCCAAAAATATACTTAGCTCATATGTTTTAAAACATAACTCTTTCTTTATTTTGAGATAATTACTCAAAGTTTAGCCCAAAGGCTCTCTTGGAATCGATGTTCCCTTTTCTTGCTCAAATGTGAAAACATTTATAAACTTCTTTAGGAATATTTAGTTCCCTAATAGCTTTTTGAGAAATGATCTCAACTCTTTACTCTTTGCTTAACTTGAAAACTTGAGTCTTAAAATGAATTTAAAACATTGTTAAAGACTCTTGAAAACTTTAGGAAACTTTGTTTTGACTTGCTTCTCAACTTCTAGACTTGACTCTTGACTTCTTTGACTTTGATCTTAACTTTCCTTGAATTGGATTATGGATTTAAGGTTCATGATCTCATGTTTATAGATGATTTCATGATGATTATATGTACCTTAGAGTGTTAGAATCAATTAGGAAACATAGGTACATCACTTAGAAACTATTTCGAAAAGATGGGGGAAAAATGGGGTGAACTGGCGTCCTTGGCGCTCTGAGAGACGTGGGGCGCCAGGCCCCAAACTTCAGAGGACGAGTTGGGGGGCGCTGACTGGTACTGATCCCCAAGGGCTAAACTTCAAAGATTCTTTTGGGGCACGCTGGCTGGCGCGACGCCTCACCCTTTTCCCCCGAAAATTCCAACTTTTCTCCTTCGTTTTTCATCTCTAAACCCTTAAATCTTCCCTAGTTCAACACGAATGTCCTTCAAGAACTTCACTTTTTAACATGTGAACAACCCAAAATCGCTGAATTGAAACAAGTTGGTGTGTGGGTGAACTAACCCA
>NW_006239255.1:406877-408798 GCF_000226075.1 Solanum tuberosum | reverse complement strand
CTATGTGATCTCACATACCTTGTAGGGATCACCCCCGACGAATTCCACTCGCAAAGCTTGAACGTTCTTGGCGATTTCTTGATTTCTCTCCTCTTTTCTCTTCTTTCTTCTCCTCTCCAAGCCCTAGCGTAAATTCTAATTTTCTAAACTGAATAAAGTCTTGTTTTACCCCAATTAATACCTAAAAACGAAATAGGCAAATTAGGTAAGGAAAAGACTAGTTTACCCTACCAAAACCCGGATTAGACTTTCCTTAATCTAACAACCCAAGTTCCAAAGGGCAGAACTTACTCATACGAATTCGGAATCGCGCAAACACAACGGCGTTGGAAAGATAATTCCAAGAGATTTCCAACCATATCTGGAACTAAACCTAACTCATCCTGAGCTAGGAGTTATGGTCGTTTGAAGTTGACCAAAAAAACTCACTTTAACTTACTTAAAATTTTCCAGATTTCTTTATATTTTCCAAAAATGACTATTTCAAGGTTTTGAACTTCTTTCTATTTCTTTCTAGCTATGAGATGTTACAGTATCACAGAGGAAAATGTAGTAATTTAGTGAAAACGAACTAAATTGATGATTTTGATACCATCAGAGTAAAATATACTCTGGTGGTACTAAAGCAAAAAAAAAAAGCTTCACTGAAAACACTACTAGTTACTGCTTGATACCACCAGAGTATATATATACTCTGATGGTATCAAGGGTAATTGTATTTGAATGTGTCAAAGGGGATATGGACGTAAATAGTTTTGGTCATGGGTCCATTAAGGATAAATAGTTGGGAAAATTACGTGAGTTGGCAAACATTACTAATTTATTAGTCACTATGGTTACAGTTCTAATTAATTGTTGTGTGTGGTTATAGTTTAATATAATTTTCTATTAATTATGGGATCCACGAACGAATTGTATAATGAAAGAAAAAGAGTCATTCCCTTATTTGAGTACTCATTTATACAAATCTAATTTTATCTCTCCTCTCTCCATTCTCTAATTCTCTCTTAAAATCAGTCATACACATTGATTTTGAATTTCGAAATATACTTTCTCCCTCCTAATCATGGCATCACAATTCAAGATAATCGCCCAAAACATGTTTCAACTCTTTTTTATTGTCTTTCGTCTGTATATGATTTATGCTTGTCTTTTTTTTTTCTCAAAAATCTTTCTTCAGCCTTCAAATTTTCAGATTTTTTCAGAAAAAAATGGATGAAGGAACTACATCCAAGAGGATTACTAGAGGTATACCACTGCGTGTCAAATTTATTGATGATCCATCATCGTTCTCGTTGGGTCTAACTCAAGCATTCTAAGATATTGCAAGATCTATTGTTAAATCTAGACCTAATTAAGAAACTAGATCTACTGAAGATTTGGATTCAAGCACTGAAATGACTCAATCAAGATGCAACAAATTTTGAAATTTTTTCAAGCAAAACATAGACGCGGAAAAGTTGAGGAAAAAAGTTTGATGGTTCAACAGGGATGAATCAATGGTATACGTATTTGTCATTTTTATTGTATATTTTCATGTATAATATACAATTATTCATATATATATCAATTGCATATATATAAAAAGGTTGCCAATTGTATATATACAAATAGTTGCCTAGCATTTATCATTTGTATATCTTATACGATTGAATATGTTAATCATTTTCTAGCATTTATTATTGGGAAAATTGTATATAATAGCAAATTATTAATTCAAATTAAATGCTATAAATATAGTTTGATTTAATTGTACCTCATAGCAAACTGTTGCTATTTCACCTCTCTCCTGGTGAATCTCGCTCGCCACTCTCGTTCTCTCCCTCGCCTCTCTCATTTTTTATACAAACACAAGTGTATAAAGTCCATTTGTGTTTGTATAAAGCGAGAGAAAATTGTATAAATACATATATTTTCGTTC
>NW_006239255.1:399165-406710 GCF_000226075.1 Solanum tuberosum | reverse complement strand
TGCGTTTGTGTTTGTATAAAGTGAGAGAAAATTGTATATATACATATATTTTCATTCCCCTCTCCCAGATCTCGCTCGCCACTCTCCCAGATCTCGCTCGCTCACTCGCCTCTCTCACTTTATACAATTGATCTTTTTGTATATGTATACCAAAGCAGATTATACAACTGTTTTTTTGTATATGTATAGCGAATTATACATATATATGTTTGCTATGGAGCGCAATTATGCAAACTTTGCTATAGCATACAAATATGAAGTTTGTGTTTGCTATATTTGAAAGTTGCTTTTTATTATTTGTATATATTATACGATTGAATTTGTTAATGATATTTAAATATATTTTAATTTGTATATCAAATGATATATGTATTCGTCGTTTTTAGAAATAATATATTTACTTATTTGTATATATGCGCCAGTTGTATATACACCAATAGTTCTCATGCATTTATCGTATGTATATCTTATACGATTGTATATGCTCGTGATAATTATATACATTTTGATTTGTATATCTCAAAGTTCATGATTTGAAATTAATTTTTTTGTTTCAAATGAATAATTAGAAAGGAAGAACTAAATTGAATTATTAGTTTTAAATCGAAAAATATTTGTTGTTGTATTATGGATGAAGAAATCAAACCAAAATTTGATTGTTAAAACCCAGTAAAAAAAAAATCTGAATTTTAAGGGAGAATTTTATAGCTTGAAGAGTCCATTTTGGTAAGAAATTGTAACGAAACACACTTAGCATGAATCGTGGAGTATTTTCTTTTTAAAAACTGATTTTGTCACATCAATTAAGGGATTAATTAACAGTTATATTTTGTTACCGTATTTAGCGCTCATATATTCATTTTAATTATTAATTTTTTTTTTGTATAGATTTAAAACAAAAAAATGAGATATACAAATCTAATACTCCATAGCAAACTAAATTATCCTCATAGAGTGTAATTAGATAAACTATAGCTATGGAGAATTATTTGCTTAAATCTGTTTGCCATATATGTAATTTACTCAAAATAGTTTGTGTTGGGTCCCATTTGGATAAATAGCTTCATTACTTGGTCTAATTTATGTAGTTTTCTCTGAGTATAAAATTGATGTAGGTTAGAACAACAAGGAAGAAAAACATTTAATATGAGAATAAGTAGAAAATTATAAAGTACTAAACTCGGGCTTAGTTTATTTGTAACTCGTGTTATTCTAATATGGTAAGTAAATTTATGGAAGAAAAATAAAAATCTTCCATATTTAAGTAATTCTTTTTTTAGAGGAAAATGTTTTTGACTTCTATAATTTAAGAATCATTCATTGTTACAAAAAATCAAAGCATCAACAATGCAATCGTCAAACAAAGTCTTGTTTAGGAGAAAATTATTCTCCCAATTTATTTTATTTTTGTATCAATCACATATAGGTTTATTGTCCAAATCAATTTAATATATTATGAGTTTTTACAATTTATATTTGCTATCGTCATTCAAAGTTGTTTTGTTAGATTCCACACAATACCTTGTTGTTTGGATCCCAACAACATGCTCATAATTTGAATTCAATCGTATCCTGAGGGTACATCAAGAGCTCAAACTCACTGGATGAAGCACACTCAAAAAAATATTAGGAAAATAGTAAATTACAATTTTGTTTATGGTAGAGTATTTTAATGAAGGGCAAAAGGTTCAATCAACATCTTTAAGGACCTTAGTGCTTTTAATTTACTATATATATATATTTAAAGTAGTTGATAAATATTTTTAAGTGTTGAAGCTAATTTAATAAAAAATAAATAGTTATGTATTTGATTTGCCGAAACATATAATTGATAGAGTGCAATATAATTTAGAATTAGGATGTAGAATTCTAACTTTAAATATTTCCAATATATTAGTTTGACACAGTTTTTGATAAGGATGTAGAATCCTAATATGCTATTACAATAGATAGTGTAAAACTATATAAACCACCTATGTGCATGAATTAGCTGGAAAGAGAAAATATAAAGAATTGTATTTTAACACTCAATATTATTCTATAATCTTCTTCATAATTGAGATATTTATTATCCTAATTAAACCAATACATTAATTATGTCAGTATTCACTGGGAAACAAAAAGATTTTGTTACACTAAAAAATATAAAATTACAATAAAACAAAGGAATTTCGATCTAGAAATTTGGGGTAACAACTATAATAAGACACATAATGTAATGAGTACCCTCCCGGTAATTTCTTCTGCTTTTTAAAAATTTCGGTGTTTAGAGCTTTCTTGTAGCGATCCTAAGTCATTTATGACTTGTTGGGACTGACAATTTGGTCATCAGATCGTTCGTTTGGGTTTTATGCAAGTTTTCCTGCTTTGAAGCTTTTGAAGTTTAGATATTTGACTTCGGTCAAAACTTCATGTAAACAACCTTAGAATGCAATTTTGATGATTTTGTTAGCTTCGAAATATTGTGTTTGGTCTAGGTACACCTGTGTTTCGTGTCTTGAGGCTTCAAGACTCATTTGAACCAACCTTGTAGCTATGGATAAAAAGAAGCTCAAACAATGGAGGAAACAAGTTTCACCTAATTTGGAGAAATGAGGAAGAAATTGTCACACCCCTAGCCTACACCCTGGACGTGGTCGGCACTCGAGAATTATTTCTAGTCTCCAAGCGAACCCTCGACCTGAATGACAACAAAGTGGAAGACTTAACTCAAGAAATATGGAGCTTTAAGTGCAGAGTTTAACTCATATATCTCAAATACACTAAAGTCAAATGTCTAAACGTACTTAATGGTATAAATATAAAGTTTGCAAAACATCTCGACACAAAAGGGAAATGATGACAGATTCTTCAACTCTAACTATTTATGAAGCTTTTAATACTAGGATAGATGTCGGAACAAGACCCACGACAACTCAACAATAACTGGAAAATAAATGTGAAATCCTCTGGAATGCAAGGAGGCTCACCAAAGCTATTTGAAGCGCAAAGTGATCTCAATGAAACGCATGTTGATGATCCTGAATACCTATAGCTGCATCATAAAAAAGATGTAGGTCGAATGACATCAGTATATTGAATGAACGAGTATGCAATATAGCCGAAGTGAAACAACTGAAAGAAAAGACTGCAATAGATACATATATACTCAAGTTGAATGTAAAGAAATAAAGGAGTTAAATCGTTTAAAGCTTTACAAAATACGTACTCATCTCTGAACTCAACATAATAAGTGATATATTAAAATACACTTTAACTCTATTAGGAGATTCTCTAACCGACAACCATCACTATGAATGACGTGATGATATAGCGTCTTGTCCACTCTTCAAGAACTGTCTTATATCGTGCCAGGGTATAGAACCTCTCAACTAAGTGGATCCACTAAGCTATAAGGATTCATCTAAAAAGTATGATCTTGTACCTATGTTGGCAAGACATGGTTTATGAAGATTTTGAGTTGTCTGAACTCATCCTCATATCGATGCTCAATATTACTCCCAATAAAATATATATTCATGCTCAAATGTATAAGACATACCCTTTCTCTGATTTGAGATAATTGCTCAAACTATTCTCTTAAAAAAGGTAACTGCTCTGAAATATCTCTGAACTCATAAACTCATTTAGAAATCAAAGTTTCTCTTTTCTAACTTTAAAAATGATATCTTTAGGAAATACTTTGTTTCCTTATACTCTTTCTCAAAACATCTCTTTGGACTCTACTCAAAACTCTTTTTTACTTTCTCAGAAATTAATTTAAGACAATGATTGTTTAAAAAGTTTTCTCAATAAATAACTCAATAATAAGGTTCATACTGGAAAATAGACATGAACAATCAATTCAATAAACTCAATACATTATACAATAACTCAACAATTAGAAATATAAATTCAGAATTCAACAATACTACCCATCTCAAGAATACTCGAAATCAAGAATAAAAACCCTAGATTACTCTTTCTCTGAATTTTGACATATGTAGGGCGTGAGGACTAACTAGTCCAACACTATGATAGCCTTACATGCCTTGGAAGAACAATGTTCTTGGCGAAAATGATGAAAACTTGAAGAACGCTCGTAACCCTAGTTTTCTCCTCTTGAATCCTTGCTCTAAGTCTTTGAAGTGTTAAAGAACGTAAAAAGAATGTTTTAACACAGATTAGACCCTTAATTAGGTGAAAAGGGTTGGGATTTAGGCTTAGAATGGATGAGAAAGGTCTGAAATACACTAAATAAATAAGAAGACGCAAAACCCCAGTCGTGCCTGACGGAGGACCTGACAGCCCATCACTAGGATGACTGTCTGTCACCTGTCATCGTCAAAAACGACTGAAACACTGAATTTTCTGCAAAGTTTACGGCCCATCACAGGGTTGACGAACCGTCACGACTGTCATCAAGTTTGTTGTCTGTTTTTTTCTAATATGACAGTCTCTAGTAAAACAGACATAACTTCTTTACTCCAAACTCAAAATGAGGCAAATTTGGCGGCGTTGGAAAGAGGACTCAAAGACCTTCAATTGGGTAGGTCATGTGCCACCTAATTTATTATGAGTTGGGAAACATGATCGTTTGAAGTTGACTTAAGTAGAATTTTATGTCAAAACTTAATCAGTAAGGAAGCTTTCAACTCAACTTTGTGTTAGGGGGTTCTTGCGACCTTAATTCATATCCAAAATCATTCCAACACTAAAGAATTGACCTTTACACATGAATAATTTATGAATCACCCACTACGATTTTACATGCAATTAAAGAATGATTTAGGCCTTAACTTAGAAATTTTTGGGATGTTATAGAAGTCCACTTAAAACAATCAATGATCACTACGTCGGAGCAATGGCGGAGGAGCGGAGGTCAAAACTCAAAAGTGACCTCTACTCTGGGAGAGAGAACAGGGCTCCGTAGGTGCGACCTCGCAGGCACAAACAAAGCTCCGCTGCAACAGTGCCTTGCTAAGTAAGCCTCCATCACCGGTGCGAGCCAACCTTCGCAGGAGCAGCTGCACCAGTGATTTTGTTACTCCAGCTTTTGGAACTCAAAGTTTCAAGTCCCGAATCAACCTTCAAAATTCAATCGAGGCCCAATGAACGCAAATCTAATATGTCACCCAATCAGAAATGACGTTTCAGGCTCAACAATATCAATGAAATGACCAACGGTTTTCAAATCAAATTCAAATCATCTATGCTATAATCCAAATACATTTTTTTACTGAAATTATCTTCTTCTTTTTTAATCAATTTAGAATGTATTTAAATGTTCGATTTAAACAAGTTTCATACTTGATTTAAAATCTATAATTTTTTATTAATATAACTATGCAAATGCAACTGCTTTTAAGGGGACGTATAAGTTAGTATATTTAGTTTTTGCTTTTTTGTTCTTTTAATTCGTTTCAAAAAAATTTCTTTAAATATTTTCAAACTCCAAATCATTTGAAGGTTTGTCCTAAAAATATATACATGTCTAAATTTTATGTTGCCATTTGGCGTCTTCTTACGATGCTTCTGCCTCTGCTTTAATATATATACTAGTATTCGTATCCGCATGTTGCACGGATAATTTAAAAGATAATAAAGTTCTAAATTAAAACTAACTACTAACATTCTTTATTTACTTGTTATATTTTTTAAAATTATACCAAGTCATTAACTTTTTTATTTAAGAAAATTAAATTAATATTATTAATACACAATTTTATTTGTTATAATATTAAAATATTATTTCTATAAATATAATTAGCTACATTATAAAGAAAATGACAATATCATGTGTGGAAATCGTGCGTGGATGATGCATTAACTTAGCATAAGTGTAGATTCTAATTGACTTAAATTTGAGGGACATTTTATATCATGTTTATTATCAAAGAGATTCAAAAAGAGTCAAAATATTAGTCAATTATGTGAGTTCAATAATTGTTTATTTATAGTTGTAATGCACACCATAAGACATCAAGTTTGTAAATATTTTTACATTTCTTTCATTATTCAATACTCTACATATAGGGTAAGACACTATACACCACTCAAGTTTTCACCAAGAATCACAGAAAGCTTTCGCAAGAAACATTTCAGCATCGAACATACTTGACCCTTGACATTTACTTATTTATTTCAGGCTTTTCCTCTGATTTTCTCCTGTTCTGCAAGATAAGCTTGATTAAAATAACAAATGCAATGTGACTTATGTGCATTTTGAAGTAGTTAATAATTTAGAACGTATCGGGTATAGGATAAGGCAGAGATTTCTAAATAACACACGTTGAATATCATTTAAAGTTTTACTCGAACACCCCTTCTTCAAATTCAAGATGATCATTGAAAATTGATAATAATGTTATTGAAAAGAACGTCATGCGCTACAACACCAAATAATAAAGTTTACAAACTTGCCACTTCCAAACATATATGTTTGCAATTAACTCTCTTTTGTGGGATCTGTCTTTTCACATTTTGCTGCAAATTGCCAGTATCCTCATCATGTTGATGCTCCTCGGACTCATCAACCTGACCAATAATTATTGTGACAACAATAGTAGTTTCATTTTCATGTGTTTTCCCCTTTCAAGACTTAAATAGCTTTTCAATTATAAGTAGTTGGCATACCTGGCTCTAATGTAACAACCTGTTTCCGTCGTTATAGAAAAGCCAACGGGGAAAAATTTTGGGCCAGAAAATTTTTTGGTAGTAACTTGAAATTTCCTGGCCTAGTCCAGATTTGGACGAAATTGGAGTCAGTGAGGTCTAGGGAAATCTAGTAATGAACAAGAGATATAATTATGAATTTGATTACATGAGTACATAGCTAAGATGTTAAGGAACCCGTACGACTTTACAAAATCGAATTCGGGGGAGTAGAACTCCTGAAACTGATCTTAGAGTGAACGAGTATTTTCTGAGTGTCATGGGATGGATGTGTGCAGGGCCGGCTCTATGTATACAAAAATAAGGCATTGGCCTTAGGCCCCCAATTTTTAGGGGCCTCAATTTTTACCAAGAATAAATTATGTGTTAATTTTTTAAAGAAAAACATTAATTATTTATGATAAAAAGTATATATTTAAAATTATTATTTTATTCTCTTCAACCCAATTCAAATAGAAAAAATCAAGAAAATATTGTTTTATTTTCTTACACTCTCTCTACTAATACTCACATTATTTTCTTTTTAACTCCTTTTACACCCTCTTCTTTAAATTGTTGATAAGTTAGAGTAATATTCTGTCAAAAGTATCAATTAATAGTCAAAAAGTGTTGAACAAATTGAATTGTAAATTCTTTTTCCATTTCTTCTTAGATTTTCAAGCATTACAACAACCATAGTAAAATGTGGGGTAACCAAATTATCAACTTCATCAAAGCTATGGTTCTAACTCTTATATTTATTTGAAATTTGTCAACTTATTACTTGTAGAACTATGTTAACAATTCATATAATGATTGCCCGAGTAAAATAATATTTTTCAACGTTGAATTAATAAAATCTTATTTAAAACTAATAATTGAAAAAGAAATCGAATAAATCATTTATATATA
>NW_006239255.1:391050-399042 GCF_000226075.1 Solanum tuberosum | reverse complement strand
GGGCCGCTGTAGCGGGATGGGTCCGCCGTGGCGGGCCAGACGCGACTTAAAGCCGTTAATTAACTCCTAAACGACCTTATTTGGTACTTTTCGATTTTTAGAGCTAAGGAGACGACCCCAGGCAACTTCATGATCATTTTTTCACCATTCTTGAGGCTAAAGGTAAGGTTTGCACTCCTCGAATTCGCTTTTCGATCCATAGAACTTAGTTTCTTCGGTAATTATAGATGGGGGAGGGTTGTGATCTGTGATTTATGGTTGAAGAAACCCTAACCTAGGTATAGGGATCAAGGGTTTGGCCTAGGGTTGATAATTTTGATTATAATTCGGGTAATTAGGCTTCGTTTATTGATCCTTGCGTTATTTTAGACCACGAACAAGCGGGAAGAATATGGAAAGGAAAGATTCAAGTGCCTTAAGGGATTCAAGCTTGGATTCGAGGTAGGTGATGGTTGTGATTTCATGTTGATGTGATATATGTTTGTAATTGCTTCATTATAATGCATGTATGTATGCGAATGTTGCATTATTGATCACCCTAATCGTAAATGAGGATAATTGAATAATTGTATGCCATGAATCACCTCTTGTTGTATGATTGTGAGAATATACATTGTGATTGTAATTGTGGTTTGTTAAATGAAGCGGGTATCACGTTCTGACACACTAACTTGGATCAGTTACCACGTACCGACATAAACATTGGAACGGGTGTCACGATTCGGCACACTAACAGTTTGGATATGGATTCCATGATAAGACCATTGAATTGGGTTCTGTAAGAGGACCATTAAATTGTGTTGTGTAACTACTTGTGATGATTACGTTCATATCTAATGATGATTTATATTGGAAGACTGTATGTTGCTCTAAAAATGATAACCAATGTGTATTGTTGAGAACATAGAATGCTACATTGATCCTGAAAAGATGACTAATATTGTATATGTTTGGTATATGCCTGTTTTATAATGTTGTGGCTACTTGCATGTGTTTCACTTATTGGGAATACCGCGTGATCCTACCAGTACACTGTGGTTGTGTACTGATACTGCACTTACTTGTTCTTTGTTGAATACATGGCATCTTCAAGCGGCTATTGATAGACCTCAGCTAGGTGACTATTGAGCGTGACTGGATTCAAGGGTGAGCCAGTTCTTTCAGGCTGCCATGGATCTTTCTTGTTTAAGTCCACTCTCTTCAGACTCAGACTATTTTTTAAAGGTGTCTGTTTAGTTTCGGGGTTGTACCCCTTGTTCTTAGACTTGTCGTTCGTAGAGTTTTAGTACAATGACTTTCAGGTTCTAGGGGTTAAGACTTCTGCATTAGTTTGGTTAGTTATTTGTTTAAACCTTTGGAGTTTATGGGAACTCCGTATTTCTTTTGGTTATTTAAACCTGCTTCCGTATCTTTAAATGCCTTAGTATATGGTTGAGTTGTCAGTTTGGGTTGTAGTAATGGTTCTCCCACCGGAGGGTTAGTGTGGGTGCCAATCACGACGATCTGGATCGTGATAAAGTTGGTATCAAAGCCCTAGGTTCGTTGATTTCATCGTACCAAAACGAGTCTAGTAGATTCTTGCGGAACAGTACGAAGACTTCCGTACTTTTCTTCGAGAGGCTATAAGACTTTAGGAAAAACTTACTTTTTTCTACTTCTTCATGTTATGACTTGAATCCAATTGGTATCTGGGTGATACAAATTGGGATCTTTCCTCCTTCACTCTATGCTCTGAACTAGAGCAACAAAAGTGGTAACATCATCACTAGTAATAGAGGATGTGTATAGAATACCGACAGTTGAATAGGGTCACCATTCGGAACAAGTATCCACTGCCTCAGATAGATGATCTTTGACCAGTTGTGGGGTGCATCAATTTTCTCTAAGATTGATCTAAGGTTTGGCTATCATCAGTTAAATATTAGGCCTGAGGATATACCAAAAACGACATTTAGGACCCGCTATGGGCACTATGAGTTTCTAGTTATGTAGTTTGGGTTGACAAATGTGCCTGCAGCTTTCGTGAGTTTGATGAATGGTGTACTTAAACCATTTCGTGATTCGTTTGTTATAGTATTTAGTGATGACATTTTGGTTTATTCAAAAAGTAAGGAAGAGCATGCCGACCATCTTCATATTATTCTGGGTGTTCTTAGGAAACAAAACGGTTGTGCAAAATTTTCTAACTGTGAATTTTGGTTGACTTCGGTTGCCTTCTTGGGGAATGTAATTTCAAGGGAAGGGGTAATGGTAGATCCCCAAAAAATTTAAGCAGTCAGGAATTGGGTCCGACCTAGTTCTGCGACTGAAATTAAGAGTTTTGTGGGGCTCTCTAGCTACTATCGTCGCTTGTGAAGGGATTAAGGTCAGATCTGTAGATTCAAGTTTATAAGTGACAACATTCAAGAAATTTTGGTAAGGGACATCTAGATAATGAACACTATTACTTTGGAAAATGCATTTAGTATTATTGTCATAACATTGTATGGGTTGTTTAGTGAATGATGAAATTAAGTTATGCTAATTGAGGTTAGAAGTCATACTACGATTTCATGGATTGATTGTATATCAAGAAGGGTCAGGATACGACTGCTCCAATAGCAGCGATTTTTACTTGGTTAAGTTATTAAGTGTGTTAAAACTGTGGAGAACCTGGGCATATGAAGAGGAAATCAGTGAGGCCGTGGAGGCCGGGAAAATGGTAATGCGGGTAGAGAAGAAGTGCAGCCAGGCAAGGAGGTTTCCTGTCAAGATGACATGGCTCAATTTTATGCCTTTCCGGGCAAGACCGAGGCTGAGGGTCTGATGCAGTGATCACAAGTACTATTATTGTTTGTGACCGGATGGCTAATGTAGTTGTTTGATCCGGGTTCTACTTATTCTTATGTGTCCGTGCGATTTGCCTCAAAATTTGATATGATTTGTAATATACTTGATGCCCCATCTATGTTTCTACCCCCAGTTGAAGGGTCAGTCATAGTCACCCATGTATATCGTGTTGTTCTATTGTGTTATGGATTTTCAGATTTGGGTTGATTTGGTTATGATGGATATGACTGACTTGATATAATCTTAGGCATGACTTGGTTGTCCCCCTATTATGTCGTGCTTAATGGTAATGCTAAGTCGGTAACTCTAGAGATCCCGGGTAGGAAAAGGTTAGAGTGGGAAGGGGGTAGAAGCCTAAGTCAGCTAAGGTCATATCTTTCATGCGGGGTAGGAGGATGGTGGGGTAGGGTTGTTGGCTTATTTAGATCATATTCGAGATGTTGAGGTTGAGTCTCCCTCTATTGAGTCTATTCATGTGGCGTCAGAATTTAGAGAAGTGTTTCCTACTGATTTGCCTAGTATGCCTCCGGATAGAGATATAGATTTCTGCATTGACTTGGAAACTGGCACTCACCCCATCTCCATTCCTCCTTATCACATGACTCTGACAGAATTGAGAGAGCTTAGAGCTCAATTCCAAGGGTTTCTTGATAAAGATTTCATCCGTCCTAGTGCTTCCCCGTGGGGTGCTCCTGTCTTGTTTGTTAAGAAGAATGGGGGTAGTATTAGGACTGGTGATTTTATCTTAAGCCATAAAGGGGTGGATTGATACCGGAATGACAAGCTTATGTATAAACAAAGTTCCATTGAGTATACTTGGGTGAAGAAAATTGATGATTTTAGTAAGTAAGTGCGTATAAAAATTAGGTTAGTCCTTTGAATTTGATGAGTTTACCTGAGTTTAAGGCGTCGTGTTGATGAAAAGGTTGACTTTGTAGTGATAGTCCGGGCTGACCAAGCATAATAGTAATTAGAGGTTGTGATGGGATGCAACTATATAATAAGATTATTGATTAAGCAAATTTTGTATATTAATTACGACTTATGAGTATCTAAGGTTGTGGTTTTCTAATATTTGGTGAGTAACGTGGTTGTATGGAAAGTTTTAAGAGATGGTGGGACACCACTCGAATAGAAATTAAAGAGCTAGAGTCATAATGAAGAAAAATAGTGGGATGCAGTACAACCTTGAGAGAGAGGCAAGAGCAAGAATATTTTATTTGATTGCAAAGGCTGAAGAGATATCTTCAGATGAGTAGATAATTAGGTTCAGAGACGTGTGATTTCATTTGTTTTGTTGTGGCTATGGTAATAGTGTCACAAGTCCATCAGATTGGTTAAAAACTATTGAAAAAGACTTGAGAAAGAAGTGTACAGACATTAGCTCGAGTGTGATGATAAGTGCTTTGTTTTGTTTTTGAGTTTAGTAATGAGTACGATTGAATTTTAACGAAGGATATTGTAAGATTGATGGAGATGTGATCAATGATAAGCAAAGATCTATGAATTCATAAGAATCTTCAAGGTACAAGCTAATGTTGATAGATAAGGGGATTGTGTTATACGGTTGAATTTACAATTCATATTTTTTTTCATTGTAAGTCTATATTCGTGGTAATATATTTTGTCAAGGTATGAATTAAAAAGGTGACAAATGATCAATTGTGCCTAGTATTGAGCATTTGAAAGGACTTACACCTGGGTTGAGTCGTAAAGTTTATTATTATTGATTGTTAAGTACCTAAGAAAGGTTTTATTTAAAAAGTGTTGGTAATAATAAGATAAATGGTTAGAGTGTTTATGATGGTTGTTAGTATTGTGAGTATGATTCACTAGCTATGCTCTCATGTGTTTTACTTTTGTGGGTGGATCCCTAGTGGTAGATCAGGGGTACCAAATCCTACGATGTTCTCTTGGTTGAGTGGGAAGATTGGAAAGATTTGGTTATTTCGAATGACATAATTGGTGTTGTCTTGGAGTTGTTAAAGTATTTTAGTGGTTCTACATGTACCACCTTGCTTATGAGAATTCATAGAAGAGTTACCATGCGTATTTATGGTTGTCCGACAATCTTAATATTCGTCTAGTCGTCGAGGTCATGTATCGATTATGTGTGGTTGAATGTGGGAATCATTGGGTCCAATTCTACTGTTCTTAAGGGCAAACTACAATCATAATTGCTAAATCTAGCTTCTCGATAGTGTTGTTAGAGGGTTTGTATGCTTGGGCATATCCCTCGATGAGTATCTGATGTCTAAAGATCAAATTTCATAACTTAAGCTAATGAAAAGTTATGTTGTGGGGTGGAGATATTGTTAAGAACTATGATTGTTTGGGTATTATGAGTGTGTTTTGGTTGGTTCAGGTTCACTTCTATTTGTAGCGAGTATTGACTTGGAATTTTATCATGCTTAAGTGCTAAAGGATTCGTCCGGATGACTGTGTCAAGATCCTTGAAAATATGTTGCAGACGTGTGTACGATCAACTTTGGTGGTTGTTGGGAATTGCTTTTGTTGTTAGTTAAGTTACATACAATAATATTTATCATGCGAGTATTAGGATGACTTCATTGAGGCATTGTATCGAAGGATGTGTAGGTATTCAATTTGTTGGTTTGAGGTTGGAGATGTGAAACCCTTGGGGGTTGTTTTGGTGAAAGACGTTCAAGATAAGGTGAGAATCATCCAAGCTAAGCTTCTAGCAGCCCAGAGTCGACATAAAAAGTATGTGGGACAAGTATCCCCAGCTATTCGACGATTCAGATACAACTATATTCTTGCTTTAGCCTTTTTCTCCTAGTTTGTCACTCGGGGACGAGTGATGGGTAAATTGGTATCTATTGTACCTACTTGTTCCCGTTGTTATAGAAAAGCCTACGGGGGAAAATTTTGGGCCGAAAAACTTTTTGGTAGTAACTTGAAATTTCCTAGCCTAATCCAGATTTGGGCGAAATCGAAGTCAGTGAGATCTAGGGAAATCTGGTAATGAATGAGAGATCTAATTATGAATTTCATTACATGAGTACATAACTAAGATGTTAAGGAACCCGTACGACTACAGAATCGAATTCAGGCGAGTAGAACTCCCGAAACTGATCTTAATTTTCTAAGTGTCATGGGATGGATGTGTGTTTTGAAATGGGGGTTCGGAATTCTTAAATTTTCTCACTGTTTCCATGCAAGCCGCCAGAGCGGGATTAGTGCCGCCAGAGCGGGGCTGTTGTAGCGAGATGGGTCCCGCTGTAGCGGGCCAGTCGCGATTTAAGTCAGAAATAAACTCCAAAATTGTTTTATTCTGCAGTTTTCAACTTTGAGAGCTAAGAAATGACCCTCGGTGTTTTCTTGATAGTTTTCCACCATTCTTGAGGCTAAAGTTAAGGTTTTCACCCCCTGAATATGCTTTTCGATCCATAGAACTTAGTTTCTTGGGTAATTATCTATGGGGGAAGGTTTTGATCTGTGATTTATGGTGGAAGAAACCCTAACTTGGATATGGAGATCAAGGGTTTGGCCTATGGTTGATAATTTTGATTATAATCCGGGTAATTAGGCCTCGTTTATTGATCCTTGCTTTAATTGTATGTTTTTAGACCACGAACAAGCGGGAAGAATCCGGAAAGGGAAGATTCAAGTGCCTTAGGGGATTCAAGCTTGGATTCGAGGTAGGTGATGGGTTAATTGGTATTTATTATTTAATATAATTAAAGATAATTATTAATTAATAATTAACTACTTGATATTTTAAAATTTTAAAAACACTATCACCTATAGATGTTTTAAAAAATTAATTTTAATTAAAAAAATTTATCATATATTAATTAGTTACAAATCCACAGTTATCCAAATTATTATTATTATTATTATTATTTTAATTGAACAATTTACACTTTTATTTTTAAATTATATTTTAAAATTCAAATAGAAAAAACAATTTTCGTGGAAACTAACCAATATGCAATTCAAATTCATTCTTATCCAAATTATAATTTACCTTTTATTTTTAAGTTGTATCTTAAAGTAGGAAATTTCAAAATTCAAATTTAAAACAATTTTCGTGGAAACTTTAAAAAGAATTAAAAATTAAAAACATGTACCCATGAATTCAATTCAAAATAGTAAGGAAGTTTTGGTTAATTTAAAAGAATTTTAAATTAGAATTTTAAAATAGTAAGGAAGTTTCAATTCGGTTGAATAGGTAGTTTTTATTTTTTAAATGTATTTCAAAAATAGATAATTGAGTTGCTTAAAATTTAAAACTTAAAATAAATTGCTTATTAGTTAATCAAATCCTATTCTTTAGCAACGTGAAAATGTGGATAAAATTTGCTGACATGTGTTATTTTTTTTTATTTTTAAAAAAGTTATATTTCTTTTTTAAATTTAATTTTTAAATACTTTAATTTCAAGATTAATTGTGGTGCTGACAAGTATGTTGTTTTTCTTCTCCTTTTATATTTAGATAAAACACGTATGCTGGTTTTCTTCTCCTTTTATATATAGATAGATTTTACATATAGATAGATATTTATTACTTATTACTATATATAATAAGTGGGAATATCTACTACTTAGCACATGACAAGTGTTGGATGATATGTGCTTCATAGTGTTGTACATTCTTCTTTTATGGTTGTACCTTTAAAATTTATATTATTATTGGACAATTTAACACCATTAATTACCTACTACTTTATTAGCCAAAAAGTTTGACCTTATTTGGGCCCATTTATTATTTATATGTTTTCAATTTTCAATATATGTTGTCTATCTAATTCTTTTTTCCAGCCTTTTATTTTAAACTTCTTGAAATTTAATTACTTATTTATTACTCTCTCTATGCACTTTTAATTGTTATGATTTCCTTTTTAGAGTCAAACTATAAGAATTTTAACTAATATTTTACAATGTGTTTTTTCATCATATTCATAGGCAAAAAATTACAATTTATAGTACTTTTTGCATAGATTTTGCATATTTAATTTTTTTTTTAAAATATCAAATTAATACAATTTGATTTAACTTTCAAAAAGCACAACATGAAAAATACAAGTGGACGGAGAGAGTATATTTTAGCTACAAAATATATTAGAGGTACAACTTTTTTAAAAAATTAAATTTTTATTGCGTTGACTCTTGAAATCTTATCATTGTCATATGAATTTG
>NW_006239255.1:369858-390781 GCF_000226075.1 Solanum tuberosum | reverse complement strand
AAAAATATATTAAAAATTGAGTTGGTTTTGGGAATTTTATTTATACTATATAAAATGGGACAAAGGAAGCAACATATATCATTTACAAATGACTTAAAAAGCTTTAAAATATTTAAAAGCTATATAATACAATAAGTTGACTCTCAGAATTCTATCAGGCTCACATATATTGGGACAAAAAATAACACATATCATTTTAAAATTACCAAAAAGTATTATAAATAATAATAATTAACAACTTAAAATATCTGAAAGACATTTTAAAAGGGTTAATTTTGTAATTTTATCCATATCACATAAATTTGGAGGAGCAACTTTATCTAGGAGTTACCTAATAATTATCTCGAAATTCTAGTGCTATTTCTATGCTTATTTTTAAATTTAATTGTTATTATGTTTCTCGTATCTTACCTTTATTGAAACATAATAGCAATTAAATTTAAAAATAAGCATAGAAATAGCACTAGAATTTCGAGATAATTATTAGGTAACTCCTGGGTAAAGTTGCTCCTCCCAAGAGATCTAGTTAGAGCTAGGGGTGTACATGACCGGGTTGGTTCGGGTTTTTCAAATATCAAACCAAACCATTTGTGTAAAAATTTTAAATTTATAAACCAAACCAAACTAATAAAATTTGGATTTTTGGGTTTTCAACCTCGGGTTGGTTCGGGTTTTCAAATACCAAACCAAACCATTGTGTCGAATTTTTAAATTTATAAATCAAACCAAACTAATAAACCTCGGATTTTTTTTATATTTTTGAATTTTTTTGGTAAAGTTTGCATACAAACATATAATTAATTTGTGCTCCAAATATTTCTTTAATCCAACCAAAATATAATTATCTAAGGTGTTTCTTTTAAAAAAAAACACAAAATATGAGATGAGTACTAATGACACAAAAATATTCAATAAAAAATAATAATGAGATCATCATATAAAATAAATATTGCAAAGTCATAATGAAAATGATCATAATTTAAATGTACTAAATCATGCTAAAATAAGTTTAATAAGTATTAGTTACATTACTAAATATTTAAGGAAAATTAAAATTAGATTATGTATTTTAATTGTCTAAACCAATGTAAAACTAAAGAACAAATATTCAATATTATTGTCATTCTTAGTGTTTTGAATTGATTTTCTTTTTGTCATTAGTATTAATTTGTATTTTGTATTTAAGTTTTATTTATAAATTATCAACATCTATGTAACTATTAATCTTTTATTTGGACCATTCCGAATTCTAAGTTTTAAACTTGAAATAATATATTAAAAGATAAAAACTATGAAATAGTATAAGAAATATTTTACAATTATATCAAAGTAAATATTTTTATGTATAAAATAAAATTTTAAAATTACATATATAATGTCGGGTTGATTTGGTCTCGGATTGGTTTTTTTTAGTTAAAACCAAATCAAGCCAAATATAGTCGGGTTTTTTTTTCCAATACCAAACCAAGTCAAACCAAACCATTAGTCGGGTTTTTTTTCCGGTTTGACTCAATTTGCGGTTTGGTTCAGTTTTGTACACCCCTAGATAGAGCTATAACTATTTTCTTTTTAGTTTTACAATAAGTTGTAATACGCAATCTCATTGAAAGTTTCTAGAGTTACTCTACTTTTCATCAAGCTCAAAATAGATTTCAATAAAGGTAAGATACGAGAAACATAATAGCAATTAAATTTTAATATAAGCATAGAAATAGCACTAGAATTTTGAGATAATTATTAGGTAACTCATATATATAGTTATTGATTTTACTACTAAGACAAATGGATTATGAATTAGAAATTTATCATCAATTATTATGTCCAATGATAAAAAGAAAATCTTTTTCCATTTTTGGTTCTACGCACCTTGCAAAATCTGGGAATATAAGTATTTACAAAAGAGTTGAAAACTCAATATTTTCAATATGATATAATTTTTACATGAGAATTGACAATAATTTCAATAACAATAAAATTTTAACGCATAATCTTAAAAGTATGATGAGTTCAATCTCAGAACCTTAAAAGCCAATCGAACTCATAAGTTAAATTTTGATTTCGCTACTAATTATACTCATGAGCATCTTTGATTATTTAAGTTTGACGAAAGTAAGCACTTGTAATCTAAATATGGGTGGAATCACCTTAAGTGAAGGGTGGTTTGGTGCATACTATTTGCTGAAAAATTATTATATGTATATTTAATTTTGCACTTCTTTAACATAACTGAGAAGAAAATTTATACACCATTCACAAAATTACTGACTCCGGTCTCTAACCAAAGACAAGATTGCAAAAATGGTTGGATTGTAGAATGATGTGGTAAATGCAGGAGTTCATTCAGGTGCAACGAATATCTATATAGAATGTGTTTAGCTGATGATATATTTGGCTTCACTCATGGTCACGATTTAAATTGTCGTGACTAGCGTCCACACTAACCCTTGATGAATGAACCAAATCTTAACAGCTAACACATGAAATATCTAAATCACTAGACATGATTAAGAAGCATAACATAGTAAATAAGAGTCTTAGAATATAATAAATATAAAGATGCGGAAGTTTAAGCTATTACATTTCCAGAATTCGAAACTCATCGTACTAGAACTGTAACTATCAACTGTTTAAGAAAAAAAATAAAAAAATAAAAATATATATATATATATCAGAAAGAAATATATATATCATTAGAAGATCTGCAATATCCTGAAAGAAAATAGTTCCCCCTCATATCTAGAAGTAAATAGTGCTAAACGAGGGGCCGCGTAGACGTCTTTGGAGCACAGTCTACGCTCAAAGAAAGTAAAAGAATAGCATCAATATAACACTATGTATTAATAGACATCATATGTCGATAAAAATTAGTGACAAATATATAATTGCAGTGATAAAACAAGCATTCATTTTTTCACGTAATCAAACAATAATCTCACAAAACAAGGAACCATTATTAGTCATGCCCATAAATATATGTATATATTTATATATGTTAACATATTCTAGTTGAATAAGAAGTCACCAAATAATACAATAATCATCAACACTTTTTTCAATTAAAAAATGACACATAAAATCATGGAGATCATATCTATTTTTTCCTTATAATTGTATAATAATCTCTGTATCTTTTCAATCACCTTTAACTCTCATTAAGTAAATTACAAGCGTTTGTCTCTCATTTGTACACACATACTAAATGATCTTTAATATTTTTCATCTAGTCTTGATCTGCATAGGACCCTAGGTATCCATGATCATACTGGCGTAGTACCAGATCTAACCAGACCCACAATTGCTCGCTCGTAAGCTCACATCAGATTTAAGTCACTCATCATTAGAATTAGAATAGTAAATATATTCTTATCGTATTTGCATATCTCAATATGCTCACATTCCAGTCATCTCTCCGGATAAAACAATAATGAAGAATAATCACATGTTCACATTTTAAATATAAATCATAATAGATAGTATAATAGTCTCACGTGCTTATTCATACAAACAATACTATCTCGACTCAATAAAGAAAATAGACTGTGTCCGAAGGCCAATCAACATGCTATACAACTCATTCACCATAATAGAGACTAATCAAAGTGTAAGACAAGACAAAAATAAAAGTATTTAATTATCCACTATCTAAATAAGGATCTTGGAACAATTAACATGTTATACAACTCATATCACTTATTAGAGACTAATCAAAGTATAACTCCAAAATAAATCGTAACCTTAACCTACCTCAACCAAAGAACTTGATACAAGCAAGCTAGTTCCCTTTTTTCACGGCCTCAGAATGATCTAAGTCTAAGACAATCCAAAATAAGATTATTTGATCATCTACTCTCTAAATAAGGATCTTGGCATTCAAGCCCGCCTAATTTTATCCATTATCGAAGTCTAATCAATTCTCCAAGGTTATTTCATCATACAAACTGTTTTCATGACTTTATCAATCCCATTTATAGAGTTTTCAACTCTATTAACTCTCTCTTGAATAGTTTATATGCTCAAAGAATCCATTTTTATGGAGTTTTTATATTTCCCAACATCATAAATGATAATTAAACCCTTACTTTCATCCTAAGAAGTTGAATTAAACAATTTATAACCAAAATACATGAATAATTACATTACCTACATGCTGTCCCACTAATTTCTAGAGTTCTAATGTTCAGTGTTCTAACCCATAATTTCCCCTTCAGATCACTCCCTTTGATTTTAAGATGAACTCGAATTGAAAGGTGAAAAGATTGGCGAAGAATACTTACTTCAAGAGAGAAAAAAAAACCTGGACCTTGAAAAAGTCGTCTTTGGGGGTTCTCTAATTCGAATATTTTAAGTTATAGAAAAAGACAAGGAGAAAAACTGAATTAAACACATTTTGTCTCGTGTCTCTCTCCCTCCAGCGGTCCTATTCTCTGTAACAAAACTGTTGTGGTGAACAAAGCTTCGATATGGTAAAATTTTGGTACCTGATCGGCCTTATCTACAATGATCCTTGACTTTGCCCCAACAATCCACAACCACGGGACATATCGTTACACTGATGCAGTTATATTATGGTCACTCTCAAAACTTAATTAAGCATTTAGACACAAGTCTTGAAAATTGATACTTTAGACACTAAATATGACATCACCTATTGTTCTTCTAAAATATACAAGACTCTACTCTCAAGTTTTTAATAATACACTTTAGGTCCCCACTCATCCAACAAATGTGGAATTTTTTTTCTTCATTTATTAAAAAAAACAATTTCAATGGAGAAAAACTCTTCATGAAGAAACCAAAAATGCTCCCATTTATTCAGCTGATTTAGACGATTTCGGCGACTTTTCTAACGATATTATAACTTTCACATGCGAAATCATCATCATTCTACTTATTGCTTCCATTTTTACATCATTTTCTTTCAAATAGCTTCAAAGAAAAATTTTCCCGCCATTTTAGAAGATTGAGAAATCTTCCAAAATCACCTCATAACTCATTTTTGGATAAACTGTAATAGTTTAGAAGGACTATAGATACCTGTTCTCCAATTCAGGGGCTTGATTTGAACCCAATCTTGTTCATTCGCATTTTGCATGGATTTCCTATCAGTCATCGACCGCTAATAACTGATACCGTAATCTAGTATCTATCAGTGTAGTCTATATAATGATAGTAGTTGAATTTGTTGTTGTTGTTGGTGATTATATTAGAGTATGGGAGGAGACTCCCAAAAGTTGAAACTGGAAATCTTTTAGTAAGATGACAGTGTCCATTGCGTTGTGTCGCAATAGTTCATATGACGATATGATTGCAAGCGTAATTGAGGCCAGTGAGTTAGTTTGTGAGTCAAGCGACTTGATGATTAGTTATCAAATGAATGAGATGGGGAAAATACATCTCACGTTCATAAAGAATGATAGGCATGCAAACTTGTACATGATAGATATTGATGTTGATGGCTCTAGGCCTATATTGAGAATAAATATCATTGTGAGGCCTCCGATTGAACCAACAAATTCATTTAGCGACGATGACTCGATTGAAAATGAGAGCTTGGATGATCAACCAAAGAAGAGCTTCGATGATCATTCAAATTAGAGCTTGGATAATGATTCAATGAATATGTATGATCATTCAGTGGATGTTGAAGATCAGTTAGTAGATGCGGAAAATTTTGAATATTTTGAAGAAATGCAGGGAGAGAAGGAATTGAGATCACAATCCAACCATTTCTTCTTTGATGAAACTAATTTTTACATGAATCAAGCATCCAGTACCAAGAGTGAGTAACAATTGTTATTAGCTGAAGAGGTGGCGAGGAAATCTTTTGATTTTGCTTAGTGAAGAGTTGTACTAAATACTTAAACGTAAAATATGTATCTCGTATTTGTGTGTGGATGCTACGTGCAAAAAAATATGAGTGTTCTGATAGATTTTGTATCTACAAGTACATTAATGATCACACTTGCTATGTTGAACATTCCATCATCAACCATAGAAAAATCTCGACCAAAATCACTGTGTTGTTTTGTGTGAATTTGTATCGTAATGGCAAGGGTCCAAATGTTAAAGAGATTCAGAAGGCTATTTTAATTTTTTTTTCACTGTAGTCCAAGCTATTGAAAATGTTGGAAATGAGGTGTGATTGTCAAGGAAATTGTCCGTGGGACAGCGAAACATGAATATTCTTGCTTATAGATTTTCCTATATGATCGAAACTCTTAATTTTGATTCTAGCTATTGCATCATGGTAAGAGGGGATACTCATAGATCCATGTATTACTTCTTAGTTTTGGTGCTTGCATTAGAAGGATTTTCCCACATGAGAAAGATAATTGCGGTCGACGACACTCATTTACATGGTAAATACGAGGGAGTGCTACTGAGCATTGTTGCATAATATATGGAAAATCATGTTTATTCAATTTCCTTTTGTGTCGTAAAAAAGAGAACGGTGCATCTTGAACGTCTTTCTTTGAGAAATTGAAGGAGATTTTGGTCAATGAACCAAATTTGTATTTTATTTCCGATAGACATAAGAAAATTATCAACGATATTGCATAGGCTTACAATCATGCTCATCACAGATATTACATGAGGGACCTCGGTGAAAATCTTTGGGTAAATCAGCACTGTGGAGATTTATCTATGTATACTACAATGCAGCAAAGGCATATTCTTTGAAGAAGTTCAACAATTATTTTACAAAATTCAAGGACAAATGCGCTGAGGCAGCCGTCGTCCTTGAGCATAAAGTTGATTTTGAGAAGTGGATTAGGGCACATTTCCAAGGTAATAGGTATGATGTGATGACCACAAATATTGTCGAGTCACTCAACGTTATGTTGATAGATGAGAGAAAGTACCCTGTGACATCCATATTTAATTCGATTGCTAAGAGATTCAGAGAATTGTTCAGAGAGAGGAATGTATATGTCCTTAAATCAAAGGGTAATAAAATGGTGTCGTCTGTCGAAAGAATTGCAAGAAAAATAATGATCGAGAGCGACTCCTTATATGTGGAGAACATAATCGGGGACGACAATCGCTTCACCTTGTTTGGTGTAGGTTCTACTTTCAATGTGAACATATTGGAAAGATCATGTTCTTGTGAGAAATATGACTTGGTCAAGATACAGTGCGCTCATGCGATGATTGCTTGTGAAGGTCCTGCTTAAGTCCTATTTCTTATGAAGTTTTAGTAATTAGAGTAACTAACATATACATGTGGTAACACTCCTCTATTTGAAAGAGCTAAAATTAGGAAGAACTATTTTGGAAAGAATAAAAATTAGAAATTTGGCAAGTATGTTAAGTATGAGTTTTGGGTCAACTTCAAACAATCATTACTCCTAGTACCTGATGAGTTAGGTGGGATACAAGATATCAAATGAAAAGTCTTTGAATTATCTTTCTTCCAACGCCACCGAGTTTGCTAATGTTCGAGTTCGTATGAGGGAGATATGCCTGTTTGAAGTCGGGTTGTACGGATAAGGAAAGTCAACCGGATTTTAGAGGGGTATTTTGTTCTTTTCATTACCCAATTAATTTTTTTCATTTTCAGTAAGTTATTTGGAGTCTAAACTGAGTTAGTTCAGTATACACAATTAAGAATTACGCAAGGGCTTTGAGATAAGAGAAAAAAGGAGAAAAGTGAAGGAGTTCTTGGAGAGTTCTTGCGGAATCGAAGTCGTTTCGCCAAGGATTGATCCCTAAATAGGTATGTGAGACTTTCATAGTGTTGGATTCGTTCACCCATGCGCCAATCATGTTTAGTTCAGCAAAATTCTTTCTAAAAAGTTGAAAGTTTGATGATCCTGAATTGTGTTCTTGAAATTGGCTTTCGTTCTTGAAATTTGATGGGATTGTTGAGTTCTTGATGGAATCGTATCGATTTTAGAGTCGTGTAGGAGTAGATTCTTGTATACATGTACTGGGTATCTGAATCTAAAGAGAAATTGAGAAAAAGAATCGAATTTATGCGAATTGGGGTTAGAAAACGAAGAAGGAAAAGTCGGGCGAATCTGGCACCCCACTCCGCGTTGCGGACCTGCCCCTCATTTTGCTCAGAATATTCTCGCGTCGTGGAGAGGTCGCAGACCCCTCTGCCTCAAAATTTATTTTGTGACCAAATATTTAAATGCATCTCCGCGTCGCGGACTTGCTTCCAGATAGTAATTTCTTGATCGTTTCTCATATTTAACTATCTAAAAACACTCCTAAATATCACGAGATCTTTCCTATCACAAATCACAACCTTGAATTCATCAATCAAATTCAAGGTAGAGTTAAGAGTGAAGTCTTCAGAGTTCAACGAGTCATTTTAAGAAGTCTTTTACAAATCTTTTAAACTTGTATTAAGACTTAAGCATTGAGATTGAGAAAGAGAAGAGCCGAGTTCATTTTCTTTAAAATGTTATAAGGGGACTATGTATTCGCAAAGAGTAACTATTTTCACATTTAAGATGAGAGGAAACACCGATTTCCAAAAGAGTTTTCATGAGTAGTTTTGAGTTCCATCTCTTTTAAGAGATTAAGCTTTTTTGAGTAATAACCTCAAATCACAGAGAAAGAGTTATGTTTTTAAACATATGAGTTGAGTAATTTTGGGAGTAGTATTGAGCATTGATATGGGGACGAGTTCATAATAACTCAAGTATCCATAAACCATGTAGCCATCGTGGATAAAAAGGTTCATACTTTTTAGATGATTCCTTAATGCTTTTAGCATAGACTAGTGGATCCACTTAGTTGAGACGTTCTATATCCCGCAAGTTATAGGACAGTTCGCACAGCATGGGCAAGACGTTGTATCATCACATAGCTCATAGTGATGGTTGTCGGTTAGAGAAACTCCTACAAAAGTATATTAATTTATTATATATATACATTGAGTTGTTATTGTATTTTCAATACATTGAGTTGCTACCTACTGTTTAAATGTTTTATATAAACTGCATCATTACTGTTGTTTATTTATGCATTGAGTTGAGTATCCATGAGTTGAGTAAAGCTGAGGTAAGTGTTTCTTTCAGAATTAAGTTCAATCTTATGTCATGTTTAGTTTTCCCATCGCATGATCGTACATTCAATGTACTGATGCCATTTGGCTTGCATCATTTTATGATGCAGATACAGGTAACCAGGATCAACATCCAACGCCTCATTGATCCGGTCGAGCACTTAGAGTCTTTTGGTGAGCTTCCTTGCTTTCCGAAGGATCCCTTTTATTGCTTTATTTATTTCAGTTGTTATGATGATCGGGGGTCCTGTCTCGACATCCCTCATAGTATTAGAGGCTTCATAGATAGCTAGACGTTATTAGTTCATTAGTCTTATTTCATTTCAGTTGTTTTGTTTTGTTATAAGACTTGAGTTGCCTTCTTGGCTAGTGAATATTTCCTTTACAACATTCTAAGTATTTTCATGAGTTTATTGTAACATCCCAGAATTGTTTTGAACTAAGACTCAAATCATCCTTCTTAGTGAGTAAGTTTTTACCAAGGAATTCCATTTGTCTTAAGTGTTAAGGTCACTAGATATAACACCTTGAGTTCCAAAAAGAATGAAAGGGAATTCGTTCAAGTCATTCCTAAGTTCTTCTAATATTTGGGTCAACTTCAAATGATCATAACTCTCATTACCGAATGAGTTAGGTATACCATGTGGTGGAAAATGAAAGGTCTTTAAATTATATTTCCAATGCCTCCGAGTTTGCGAAGTTTTGAGGTCGGATGAGTGAGATATGCCCTTTCGAAGTCAGGTTGTCCAGTTAAGGAAAATTACCCGAAAATAGTAAGCGGTATTTTGATCTTTTCCTTACCAAATTAGATTTGCTTCTTTTTTAGTAATGTTTTAAGGGTCTAATCCGATTAGGTTAAATTTTATAATCCTAATATATGCCTAGGGTTTTAGTTGAGACTTCAAGAAGAGAAAAGAGGAGAAAAGAGGAAAGGATCAAGGCATTCGTCGAGGTTCTTGAGTTTTGTTGCGGAGTTTCGCCATGGGTTTGATACCTAAGAGGTATGTAAGTTTCCATAATGTTGAGTTCATTCACCCACACACCAAACATGATTTTCATATTCGAATTCGTCCATAAAGATTGAAAGTTTTATGTTCTTCAAAAGTGCTCTTGAAGTTTCATTCTAAATCTTGTTTTGTTGGGGTTTTGATGATTTCTTGAGATGAAAGTGAGTGTTTTGAGGGATGTATTGAGTAAATTAGTGTGTACTTATGTTTAGAAATCGAATCCAAGTGATTGGGGAAGAAACTGTTCGAATCTAGGTGAACTAGGGTGAGAAAACGAGCAAAGAAAGTCGTCAGGTTTTCTGGGCAGTGCCTGGGGCGACGCACCACTATCACACCAGGGGTGGATGGCGCGCCATGACAGTCAGTACACCAAGAATTATTCTCTGTAGTTTAGGGCTGGCTCCCCATGCTACTCAGTACGCCAGGGTCGTCTGCCCTCACCTGTTCTTCATCGTTTTGTCCGTTTGAGTTCTTTCAAAGGGTACATTTACTCCCCTTTGATTCTAAATACCTTAAACTACTTCTAAGCACCTTGAAATCATAAATAACATGAATCATAATCTTGAATTCATAATTCAAATTCAAGGTAGTGTTAAGAGACAAGTCATGAGAGTTCTTTCGAACATTTTGAGAGAGTCCCTTTGAATCTTTTTGAGGAGTCTTCTACAACTTCTAATAACTTGTTTCAAGACTCAAGTAAGTGAGCATGACAATGAGGAGAATGTATTCATGAGTCTACACTATCACCAATATCCATAATACCATGAACCATAACACTTGAATTCATAATTCACATTCAAGAGAGAGTTAAGAGTAGAGTCCAAGAAAATATTTGAGTTCAATTGTGAATCCTTTGAGATCAACTATCGATTTGAGCTAAGTTTTGAGGAAGTAAGTATGAGAATGAGAAGATTTGTATACTCAAGTCCCATATTGTTATGTAGACCTTTGAGTCGAGTCGTTCATGCTCATAAATTCTGCATAGACTCCATAAATTGAGTATCATTGAGAGTAGTAGTATCTTCAAGTTCTAAGTCTTGAGTATCGAGTTCCTAACCTTTTCGAGATTATATTCCTAATCATGGGACTATTACATGTTACCCATGAAGTTCTTGACTTGAGTAGTTCATGCCTATAATTCTGCATGAACCCTATAAGTCGAGTAGTCTTGAGATGAGAAGTATATTTGAGTCCTTGAGTTGAGTAGTCCATGCCCATAATTCCGCATGAACCCTCTAAGTCAAGCATTCTTGAAGCGAGTATTATTATTGAATTTCTTGAATTCTAAGTTGTTGAGTCTCAAGTATTGAGTTCTAGTTATGGTTATTGAAAACCTTGAATTGAGTCGTTCACGTCCAGAATTCGACATGAACTTTATTTCGAGAAGTCTTTTACAATATTTTTAAAATAGTTTGAAAACTTCAGAATTGAGTTGAGTAAGAGTAAGAGTGAAGTTCATTTCTTCAAAAGATTATATGGGAACTAAGTATTTCCAAGAGTAAAATGTTTTCACATTTAAACAAGAGAGCAAACACCAATTTCTAAGAGAGCTTTTAAGCTAGTTTTTGAGTAATAATCTCAAACCATTGAAAGAGATATGTTTTTAAACATATGAGTTGAGTATATTTTTTGGGGACGAGTTCAGATAACTCAAGTCTATATAAATCATGTAGCCAACGTGGGTAGAAAGGGTCATACGTTTTAGATGATTCCTTAATGCTTTTTAGCATATACTAGTGGATCCACTTAGTTGAGGCGTTCTTTATCCCGACAAGTTAAAGGACAATTCTGGCAGCGTGGACGAGACGTTGTATCATCACATAGCTCATAGTGATGGTTGTCGGTTAGAGAAACTCCCATAGAGTTATATTATATTTTTTTTTATTTATTATTATTATTATTATATATATATATATATAAATTGAGTAGTTGTTGTATTCTTCAATACACTGAGTTGCTTTCTACTGTTTTAAAAGCTTTCCATTTATTACATCTGTATTGTTGCTTTATATTGAGTTGAGTATCTAGAGTTGAGTACCCAGAATCGAGTATCTTATTATTAATTTTGAGCCTTAATTAACTGAGTTTAATATCTTATCATTGAGTTGAACTATGTTTCTTTGAGTTGAGTTAAGTGAATTGTGAATAAGTAAGTATGTTTCTATTCCACTAGTTCAAGCTTATGTTTATGCTTTACGATTCCCCTTACATGCTCGTAGATTCCACGTACTGAGCCATTTGGCCTACATCAATTCATGATGCAGATACATATATTCAGGGTCATCACTAGGAGGATCGTTGATACCACATGGAGTTCGAGTTAGCTATGGTGAGCCTCCTTGCTTTCGGAGGATTCCATTTACTTTCAGTTTTGTCAGGATGTTGTGGGTCTTGTCTCGACTTCCATCCTTATCATTTAGAGGCTTCATAGATAGACAGTAGAGTTTCAGAAGTCTGTTCATTTATTTTGTTGAATTTTTGAAAGACTAAAGTTGCCTATTTTATGGCGAGTTGAATATATTATTTTATTCAGAGATTTTCATTTGAGTTAAAGCTTTGTATTTGAGTTTCATGAATTTTTATTCAGTTTTTAAAGCTTTGTATATTTGAGTTAGTCTTCCGCTTGTAATCAACCAGGATGAGGGTTCGCTTGGGGACCAACAATGGTTCTCGAGTGCCGGCCACGTCCAGGGTGTAGACTTGGGTCGTGACAAACTTGGTATTAAAGCATAGAGTTCAAGTGTCCTAGGGTGTCTGTGAAGCCGTGTCAGTAGGGTTTTGTTTATGGTTGTGAGGACCCCACTTCTATAAATGAGGAACTACAGACATTTAGGAAAAGTTTCCCTTCTTTCGTACTCTTAATCGTGCAATAGAGATATGTCATAGAGATTTATTCTAACTCATGCATTCTCAGATTCATTCGACTACCCGTCAAACTAGAGGTGGTTGAAAAGAAAAGTCAATTCTTTATCAATGAGTTTCTCTTAGCAAAATTTTGGGAAAGTCGTGAGACTCTAGAGGGGTTTAAGAGAAGCCCACGAGTGAGTAAGTGTTAAGTTTCAGAGGAATACACCCATATTCACAAGAATCGTGCGTTTGTGCTAAAAGCGAGATGTACCCTCTTCTTTAAGTGTTATTTCAGCTGAGATCCTTATGAGAAAGTATGTTTAGAGCTTGGGTAGTATTTTCACCCTAAAAAATAATACGAATGACGAGATCATGAGCAGTAGTAGTGAAAGAGCCAGAGTTAGAGGAAAGTATGCAGAGGTTTAGTGATCTAAGAAAGGGGATTGTGTTTTGAAGAGCTATGTTACTATAGTCATGCACCTAGTAAGTTACTAATGAAGATTTTCCCCTTGTGGGTAGACTAAGAAGTGATGAGTTGTGAAGATTCCATCATAGGAGGTAGAGTTGTTTTAACTAGAAAGGAGTTGGTGACGAAGTGTCATTGTCTAGGTAATGACCAAGTGTAAGTGTCGAATATAAGAGCAAAAGTATTCATGAAGTAATAGATCTAAACTAGGCTTATGATATGTTTGAGAGGGTCATGATGTTCGGAAGGTTACATAACTAATTAAGTAATGAGGTATAGTATAGTAGGCGAGCAATCGTATTGATATTAGGGTTTAGTAATGCACATTAAGCTTGAATTTGAGATGAGCATCATGATCGAAAGAATGGCAACATGAGGGTGATGATGTCAATCATGGGATTTGATCTTGTAGACTTGACATAGAGTAGGTGAGAAATTGAAATGTTTGATGCAATAAATATGAGTGGTACAAGTGAGAGACCCTAACTTGTAGATAATGGCTGTGAAGTGTGGCTAAGTCACAAGAGCATTAAGAGGGGTATCGAGAGGGTATGTAATCTGTAACGACCCGGAAAATGGTAGAGTGAAACTAGAGCCTCACATGTGAGTTTGGAGTCGAGAACTTAATGAAATGTTTATATTTGAATTTGACCCAAAAAGTTCTTAAAAATGTGCTTCGGAAGTTACCGGAAACTTGTTTAGCTGTATATAAAAAGATCCGTTTCGTTTTTCGAAAATCCGACTTCATATTCTTGTTTAGGGGGTCAAATTGAGTGGGAAATGGGTCTAACCCAAATTTTAGAGCAACCGTATCAAAATCCGAAATTTCCAAGTGAAGCCTTTTTCGAGGGTCTACTTTGGAGGGTCATATCTCCTAGCACACAAATTATTTGGGTGGCCAATAATATATCCATGGAAAGCCCTTTGAGTTAGCTACCTAACGCACTTCGTTTCACCTCATTCGGAGTTCGGACGAAGAAGTTATGCCCATTTTCGTAAAATCTGTTCGGCAGGAAAAGGCAATTTCCAGTAGGCGTGGTTACTGTTCACCCGTCTCATTTTTTTTTCTAAGTGTTGGACGATTTTTTCCAAAGGGCATATGTTATTTCCTATATACCATTAGTTCAATTCCCATCTCTAAAACATTTCCCAAAACACCTCTCCCATACTTAGACACAAGAACAAGATATAACACTTCCACCAAAGGTGGATTCAACCTACCAACAACAATCGTCACATATGGACATTTAAAGAGAACATACTTTCAATCACACTACAATAACACTTTGTACAAGATCACCTTATAACCATAAGATTACCTTCACATAGTACTATAACACTTCATAACTTGATAACACTTTAATTCAATAGATAATGCCTTCAAGGCCATATTCATAATACAATCCATAATTAAACACCTCCACCATAAGTGGATCAAACCAAGCAAGAACAATTATATCAATAATATGAGATTAAGCCAACTTACCATCCTCCAAAGCCATTATGGATAAAATTGTTCTTGCTTGGTTTGATCCACTTATGGTGGAGGTGTTTAATTATGGAATGTATTGTGACCATGGCCTTGAAGGCATAGTATGAGAAATTTAAGTGTTACATGACATTTTTATGAATGGACATTCAATGGAGCTAATGTGATCATGTTATGAACGTAAATGTGTTATTATTGAAAGGATTTTTCTCAATTTGACACTCATGAATGTTGATGATAGAATATGAAGGATTCTTCAATATAAAGTATACCTTGAATTGGTAGGGCTTATGCATCATTTTCTTGTATAAATGATTATATTGTTGATTGTTGAATCCTTGGATCGGTAGGCTTATGGCACCCTTCCACACATGCTTATAATGAGCCTTGGATCGGTAGGCTAATGACACCCTTCCATTAATGATAAGTAATGAACCTTGGATTCGGTAGGCCTATGGCACCTTTCCATAAAGGTTAATGATGAGACTTGAATCGGCAGGCCCATGGCACCCTTTCAAGAGGAGTTAATGAGCTTTCCTAAATGAACCTTGAAACGGTAGGCTTAAAGCACCCTTTCATGTGTTAATGAATGTAATTTGGAGTTGGTAGGCCAATGGCACCTCTCATATGTGATAATGTCAAGATAACGAACTATTCTATGGGAATGTTGGCTAAGCACCGAGTGGATTTGGTTAGATGGAAACTCCCCCAATAGTTAGGCATGAGTTTCAATGATCGTCTACCTTATCCCATAAACTATGTGCCCGCATAGGTAGCTAGTGGATCCATTAAGCTATATACCGGTCTTCCTTAGGCAAGTAGACCACCTCTTTACGGTGTGGGGACTTATGACACCGGATTCCATGACAAGCTCTCATGGTCTATGTCGGTTAAACGCTTACTTCCCATCATGTGAGATTTCATTATGGTTTCTTGATAGGTTCTACAAAGTGTAGGTAGTAGTATGGGATGCTACCTATACATTGCACGAGTAGGCTTGGAGAGGGTCATAGTGAGTTTCTCTAAATCCTAATGTATGTGATACAATTGTGGCCTAAATGAGGTTATTAAAGAATGTTGGCTCTCAAATGCTTAATATGAGATGCATGCTATACTTGGGTTATATTACGAGTTATTTTCCCTTGTCATGTCTTAATTAATGATATACCTCTTATGTATGAATATTGTGCAAAGGTGAAAGAAAGGAATGATAAGTTACCTTAAGTGACCTTAATGTGGTGCCTTAGTATGGATGGTGGTATGGGACGCCATCCATACATTGCACGAGGTATAGCATAAGGGTTTCTTGAGGTGAAGGTCCAAGGTAAAGGTTTTCATGTTGAATTGTTTAAAGGTAATATTATGACTTACTTGATGTTTATGCTTGTATTGTATGTCTTTTATGCAACTATTCATGGTACTTCAAAAAGTGGCATAATGCATGGTTTCTAACCAAAATGTCCCTTTTAAAGCATGTTTTGCATGGTCATCATACTTAGTACATTTTGTGTACTAACCCATATTCTTCATATTTTTACTATAAGTGTAGGTTCTGGCAAGTGATCCCTCCTAGCTAGTTTGAAGTGTTGGATTGCTTTCCTCCAAGACTTGGTATGTCCTCATGGATTCGAGGATAAGACTTTTAAGTTCTTTTGTTCATGTAATAGACTTAATAGACTTCTTTTGATTGTAAAGGGCCGTGTCCCTACTTATGTTTTGTGACTGTGTCTAAGATGGCCATGTGAGACTTAGACTTCCGCTGTGTGTTTTTAAAGTTGTTTTAATGAAGTTTGAATGTGTGGATGTAAATAAGTTTTTCATTCCGCACTATTTTCATTATTGAATGCAATGAATGACTATGTGGCTCGTATAAGACCCCTTCGGGATCGAATACGCCATGTTACGACTAGGGGGTACTCTCGGGTCGTGACATAATCAGAGGAGGTTATGAGAAACACCTTAAAAAGAATTCTTAGTACCTACCTATTGAGAGTTCGGTAGTCATGAGATAAGCTTCTCCCGAGTGTTAGACTAAAAGAGGATGTAGACCAGTTAGAGATGTTGGAATAGGTTCATAGCCTTCAAGTATCAACTTTGGAACTAAGGGGGAAATGACGAGATGAGAAATCAAGTCAAGTGTTTGAGAGTAAGATAGTAATGAGTTCCAAAGAGTATGGGAGATATCCTTTTAGAGGTCCTTTTTGTAATTGAGTGATGTTAAAAGGAGAAGGTTAATGATCTTATCGTCATGATGGTGTGATAATTCCATCTAAGGTTATAAAAGAGGAGGATGAGGTTTTACTATGAGAAATATTTAAATGAGAGCCCTTAGTGGTTCTGAAGGAGTTGGTTAGAAGGAGTCCATGGAGTTGTTAGAAGTACTAAGCTTGAATGTGGTGTTGTTAAACATTAGGTGGTTCTTGATGTGAGCCCAAGCTTGATTAAATATGGTGGTAGAGAGTAGTATTCTTAGGATAAGATTCCCTATTGAGGTATAGAACCCGAACCTTAGGATTTTGGGTTAAGCTTGAATAAAGTAAGAGCACACCATTAGACTCAGACCTTAGTAAGAGTAACCCCATTCCATACCCAGTCCAGTAGTCATTCGAGGACGAATGATCCCAATGGGGAGATATTGTAACACCCCAGAATTTTTTTGAACTAAGACTCGAACCATCCTTCGTAGTGAGTAAGTTTTTACCAAGGAATTCAAATTTTCTTAAGTGTTAAGGTCACTAGATATAACACCTTGAGTTCCAAAAAGAATTAAAGGGAATTCGTTCAAGTCATTCCTAAGTTCTTCTAAGATTTGAGTAAACTTCAAACGATCATAACTCTAAGTACATGATGAGTTAGGTGTGACATGAGATGGAAAATTAAAGGTATTTGAATTATCTTACCAACGCCTCTGAGTTTGATAAGTTTCGAGGTTGGATGAGTGAGATATCCCCTTTTGAAGTCAGGCTGTCCAATTAAGGAAAGTTACCCGAAAATAGTAAGGGGTATTTTGGTCTTTTCCTTACCAAATCAAATGAATTCATTTTTAGTAAGGTTTTAAGGGTCTAATCCAATTAGCTTCAGTTTTATAATCCTAATATACGCCTAGGGTTTTAGTTGAGAGTTCAAGAAGAGAAAAGAGTAGAAAAGAGGAAAGGATCAAGGCGTTCATCAAGGTTCTGAGTTTTATTGCGTATTTTCGCCATGGGTTTGATCCCTAAGAGGTATGTAAGTATCCATAGTGTTGGTTTCATTCACCCACACACCAAACATGATTTTCATATTCAAATTCGTCCATTCAGATTGAAAGTTTTAAGTTCTTGAAAAGTGTTCTTGAAGTTTCATTCTAAATCTTATTTTGTTAGGGTTTTAATCATTTCTTGAGATGAAAGTGAGTGTTTTGAGGGATTTATTGAGTAGATTAGTGTGTACTTATGTTGAGAAATCAAATCCAAGTGACTGGGGAAGAAACCGTTCGAATCTAGGCGAACTAGGGTGAGAAAACAAGCAAAGAAAGTCGTTGGGTTTTCTGGGCGGTGCCTGGGGCGACGCGCCACCATCCTGAATTGTGTTCTTGAAATTGGCTTTCCTTCTTGAAATTTGATGGGATTATTGAGTTTTTGATGGAATCGTATCGATTTTAGAGTCGTGTAGGAGTAGATTCTTGTATACATGTACTGGGTATTTGAATCTAAAGAGAAATTGAGAAAAAGAATCGAATTTATGTGAATTGGGGTTAGAAAACGAAGAAGGAAAAGTCGGGCGAATCTGGCACCCCACTCCGCGTTGCGGACCTGCCCCCCTTTTGCTCAGAATATTCTCGCGTCGTGGAGAGGTCACGGACCCCTCTGCCTCAAAATTTATTTTGCGACCAAATATTTAAATGCATCTCCGCGTCGCGGATTTGCTTCCAGACAGTGATTTGTTGATCGTTTCTCATGTTTAATTATCTAAAAATACTCCTAAATATCACGAGATATTTCCTATCACAAATCACAACCTTGAATTCATAAATTAAATTCAAGGTAGATTTAAGAGTCAAGTCTTGAGAGTTCATCGAGTTATTTTAAGAAGTCTTTTACAAATCTTTTAAACTTGTTTTAAGACTTAAGCATTGAGATTGAGAAAGAGTAGAGCCGAGTTCATTTTCCTTAAAATGTTATAAGGGGACTATGCATTCCCAAAGAGTAAATATTTTCACATTTAAGATGAGAGGAAACACCGATTTCCAAAAGAGCTTTCATGAGTAGTTTTGAGTTCCATCTCTTTTAAGAGATAAGATTTTTGAGTAATAACATCAAATCACAGAGAAAGCGTTATATTTTTAAACATATGAGTTGAGTAATTTAGGGAGTAGTATTGAACACCGATATGGGGACGAGTTCATAATAACTCAAGTATCCATAAACCATGTAGCCATCGTGGGTAGAAAGGGTCATACTTTTTAGATGACTCGTTAATGCTTTAGCATAGACTAGTGGATCCACTTAGTTGAGGCGTTCTATATCCCGGCAAGTTATAGGATAGTTCTGGCAGCGTAGGTGAGACGTTGTATCATCACATAGCTCATAGTGATGGTTGTCAATTAGAAAAACTCCCACAAAAGTATATTACTTTATTATGTATATACATTGAGTTTCTACCTACTGTTTAAATGCTTTATATAAACTGCATCTTTACTGTTGTTTATTTATGTATTGAGTTGAGTATCCATGAGTAGAGTAAAGATGAGGTAAGTGTTTCTTTTAGAATTCAGTTCAAGCTTATGTCACGTTTAGTTTTCCCCTCGCCTGCTCAAACATTCAATTCAGTAATGCCATTTGGCCTGCATCATTTTATAATGCAGATACAGGTAACCCGGATCAGCATCCAACGCCTCGTTGATCTGGTCGAGCACTCAGTGTCTTTTGTTGAGCCTCCTTGCTTTCCGAAGGATCCCTTTTATTGCTTTATTTATTTCAGTTGTGAGGATGTTTTGGGGTCCTGTCCCAACATCCCTCATAGTATTAGAGGCTTCATAGACAACTAGACGTTATTAGTTCATTAGTCTTATTTCATTTCAGTTGTTTTGTTTTGTTATAAGACTTGAGTTGCCTTCTTGGTGTAACACTCCGTATCCAAAAATGGACCTCAAAGTAGATTTTCAGAAGTTGCAGGTGTGACTCACGGTCGCCACCCACGGACCGTAGGGTGACCCACGTCCCGTGCTGGTGGTCCGTGGTTAACACCTGAAACCTCCCCCAAAAGTCAGCCCAAAAATTTGGCTAAGGGTAGACCCACGCCAGGACCTACAGACAGTAGGTCAAACCATGGTCCGTGATCCAAGGCCGTAGGTCAGACCCCCAAATTTCAGTCTCCAGTACTGATTGATGGATGACCAGCACGGACTGTCAGTCGATCGACTGTCTGTTATTCACTCCGACAGCAGTTAAGTCGAGGGTCTTTTGGTCTTTTCCTTATTTGTTTGACCCCTAAACTTCGTCGTTTAGACCCTAAATTATGAGGTTTTAGTTAGTTTAAGACTAGAAACATAACTAGAACTTACCTAAGTCAAATCATTAATCAAACTTAGAAAAATTAGAGCGTAAGAGGAGAAAAGAGGTCAAGAACCTTAGTTCAAGAACGCAGCAAGATTCCATCCATTCCAGCCCGAAATCGAAAGATTTCTCCGTGGAATTCGTCACCAGGTATGTGGGATTTCACTAGTGGGTTCCTTTCGCCTATTAGGTCCCTAGATTTCAGTCAGATTCTTGATTCCCTATTATTAACTAGACCTAGGGTTTCTAGAACTTCAGCAGATTATCATGAATTAGTTATTTATATGTTACAAATCAAATTATCATGTTATTACTTCGTTTCTTGCATGAATTTCAGAACGCTAGCTTGGTAGTTCTTTAGTTCTTGAATTACACATGCTAGGTAAGATATTTCAGTATTTCAGATACACATGCCTCAGTTTGAATGTGTCATTATCAGTATATAAATGTGCATTCTCAGTTTGCATGTCAGTTTTGAGCTATCCAGTATATTTCAGTAATTCAGTCATAATGTGTTAATCATGTAATCTATTGGGAGTAGCATAATGCCGAGTTGGACTA
>NW_006239255.1:359172-369681 GCF_000226075.1 Solanum tuberosum | reverse complement strand
TATACATCGTACTCCACATTTAGCTCATGTGGTTTTATTATCGGTTATTAGTAGTCAGACTCCATTGCATTGACCACATTTCATTATAGTCAGTATTCAGTCTCAGCATATTATCATTTGGTCATTGCATTCAGTTAGCTCAGTGTTCAGTATCTACATCATGTTCAGATTATACTCTTGCTTTATTGCTTGTTCAGTTATATGTTTATTTCAGCTTTACTCTATCATGCATGCTCAGTACCTTTCAAGTACTGACGCATACTCTACGATACATCTTCTTGTGATGTAGGTTCAGGTTCTCAGCATCCAGATCACGCTTAGAACGGTCCCCAACCTCCAGTTCAGCAGCATCAGTGGTGAGTTCTCATTCTTCGAGGACAATAGTCATGTTATCTTTCCAGTATTTCAGTCTTTTAGTTTCAGTTTTACTAGACTTAGTTGGGGCATGTCCCAATACTTCTAGTCAGTTAGAGGCTATTTTCATACATAGTTATATTTAGCTTAGTATTTGAGTTTGATGTTTCTTTTGTATTAAACTCTCAGATTTGATATTCAGTTTTAGTTTGTGGGTATTCCCTATCATTTCAGATTTACATATTATTAGCTTCTGGGGAAGTGATGAGTGTATTGAGAAGTCAGAAATAAATGCAAAAAATCGTCATGGTGACCGTGAAACTGTTGTCGGGACTCACACGGGCGGTTCTATCTCAATTGGATAATATCCCAAGAAACTTGTGAGTTATTGCACTTCAATTTCTATTCTATGAGAAGAACAACTTAGTTAAGTCAGAGATAGATGGTGAAACTACTATTGGGACTGCAAACTTCTTTGCAATTGTGTCCGAATATCCGTCAGAATTTCTCACTAAAATAAGTGGTTCGTACGAAATAATCAACAGTTCTTATTATTTTCTAAATCTTGTTGTCTGGTATGTATGTTTGTATATGAACACATACTATGCAACGAATATGATTGTATCTAAGAATTAAGTGATTTTTTTTGTATTGGCTATTCAAAAAGGTCAAGATCCAACACCAAGTGAGTTACATTTGCACGTTCATACACATGGTCATGATGGAAAATCTTTTGTTGGTGAGCATTCTCGAATTGTCCTAGTAAGTCTAAATCTTTGAAACCTATCTAACAATGTATATGTCATGTCTCATAGGTTCAAAATCTGATTAGTTAAATTATAGCCTGCATACACTGAACTTGAATTATTAAGTTCTCTTGATTACTGCATTTGTTAGGTTGATGTTTGATGATATGACATGATCAAGAAAATACTCTTTGGCATTGGTTTGATGGTGTTTGTGATTCCAATTCTAACTATTTTTCGAAATATGGTTGAGGACTATTACTATGTCTAATATGATGTTATCCGAAATAACATATGAGAAGAACAAAACCAATAACCACTTGTTTTGATGGAAATTTTTCGTTGAAATTGGGAGCATGAGATTCGTTTTGGTGTAGGAAGTTTTAGAAACTTTTGTTTGTAAGGAGGGGCCATCTTTAAGTCACCATAGATTAGTTTTGATAGAGTAGCTTGACAATGGGTCTTACGACTACATGAGAAATGTAAAATAGTTTGTGTAGGACAGCTTCTATGTCTGATAGATGTGTAATTGATGTTATATTTGGTGGTGTAATGAGACAACTTTTCATGATGAGTGGAGAGGGTCTTTTTCGAGTTGCACATTTTTTTTTTGGATTCTGACAGCTTTGTAGTGAGTGAAGCTGACAGTTTGAAACTTCATTTCTTATGGGCTCATATAGCTAATGATTAACACACTTTGTATTAGGTGTATCAACTTGGGCTCCATTTTCATGGTTGCTCAAGCTGTACCAAACTCTGTAAAAAATATCATCCTAGTTTGAACAAGTTGAGCCTTTGTCCCAGCTTGGTGTTTAGTTATATGGCATCTAGCTTCTTGGTAGTTATCACTAATGAACTCCAGGAAACTTAAGTAGCTTGAAAAATTATCCCATGTTGAGGTTATCGCCATTTCATCCAATAATTTTTAGTAGTCACTATTAGTCATATTACTCATATATACACATATTGAGAAAAAAAAAATTAACACATTTTGCCTCAATTAAATTACTGCACTCTTCAAAAAAAATCTGAATTTTCATGGCAAAGGCTAACAGATTCCAAAATTAAGCAATTCCAAGCACCATAATTTAAAACAACACAAAGATTCAGGAAAAAATCAATCTCACCTCCTATTATCATAATTTTACATAAACTAAAGTTGAAACTAATTGATTTACCTTGACATTGCTAGCTTGTTTTATAACATCAATTAGCTTGACCTGATCAGCTAAAAGGGCATGACCTACACGCTCAAACGGAATACTTTCAAGAGCTCTGATATTGGTCCACATTGTACAGATCCAAATAATACTTTTTTTTTTGTAAGGTTTCCATTATTTTTTTGTGTATTAGTGTTGTATAGAAGGTTTAGCTTCTTATTATACCTATTAGGGCTGGGCATAATTTGGTCAAAATCAAAAAAATCGACCGAACTGATTTTTTTTTAATTTCAGTTTCGGTTTTTAGGGTTAAATCGGTCGGTTTCAGTTTTCAGTTTTAAAATTTCGGTAATTCGATTAGGTTTTCGGTTTTAAATTTTTTTATTTCGATTAACCGAAAAACCGAATTTATATAATACATATTTACTACATATATATTTGTAAGAGTTAACTGTTAAGTAACTTAACTAAAAGCCCAATCCAACTAATCCCAATAGCCCATTACATTATATCCCTAAATCCTTATCCACCCTAAATCCCTAATTCACAATTCTTATTACACACCAAACTAAGTTCTACGCGAGTGAAGAGTGAAGTACAGCCGCAAGTCCTAAAGAGTAAGATTCTTGGCTGCAATTCTCTATTATACTTTATACATATTTGTTTGTTGTGATTCTCACTTATTTTCGTATGGGTTCTAAGTTCTCACATCTTTTCTTTTTGTTTTTCGCAGATGACAGAAATCAGAAGTAAGATAAGTGAAAGTGGGGCTTCAAATGAAACCATACATAATACTCCATCTCCGAATGAAGTTGAAGCTAACATTGAAGCTTCAAAGAAAAGAAAATCCATGGAACCTAGGGCTGCTTGTTGGAAGCATTTTGAGAAATTCATCGATAAAGATGGAGCTACTAAAGAAAAATGCAATTATTGTAGAAAAACGTATACTGCTGCTACAAAAGGTAATGGTACTTCGGCTATGAATAACCATATGACTAACAAAAAATTTCCTAACTTTCCCTCTACCATCGATGATGGTAAAAAATTAATAAATTTTTTACCATCTTCAACAGGAGCAAAGGAAGGGGTGATTAGCACTTGGAAATTTGATCAAGCACAAAGTAGAAGAGCTTTAGCTCAAATGATTATTGCTGAGAAGGTAGGTTTTAGGAATTTCATGAAAGTTACAGTGCCACAATTTCATATTCCTTCTCATAGAACTTTGACAAGAGATTGTTATGAACTTTATAGTGAAGAAAAAAACTCTTGAAGAAATCTTTCAAAGAAGCACGTCCAAAAGTTTGTCTTACGACAGATACTTGGACGTCAATTCAAAGAATCAACTACTTGTGTCTAACAACCCACTTTATAGATAGAAATTGGACTTTGCATTAAAAAATTATAATTTTTTGTCCTATTTCTAGTCATAAAGGTGATGATATGGCAGCTTCCATTACTAATTGTTTTGCTTGTAATTTTGGCGTTTTGGATAATGTGTTTACCATAACAGTTGATAATGCTAGTTCCAACAATGTTACTGTTAAAGAAATATCTAAGCAACTGACTAATTGGGGAACCAACATAATGGAGGGTCAGCATCTTCATGTGAGGTGTATGGCGCATATTCTTAATCTTATTGTGCAAGATGGATTGAAGGAAGTTGGTCAGTCAGTCAAGCGAGTGAGACAAGCCGTGAAATACATTAGACAATCTCTTGCAAGAATTAAAAATTTTAAAGAATGTTGTGAATCTCAATTGATAACTTGTAAGAAATCATTATGTTTAGATGTTCCCACTAGGTGGAACTCTACATACTTGATACTTGATACTGCACAACACTTTGAACTTGCATTTGAAATATAGAGTTTTTATGATATTGGGTTTCTTGATTATCTCCGTACCCATGATTGTGAAGATGGAACTAAAGCAGGTGTCCTCACAAGTGTTGATTGGGAAAATGTGAGGTCAATGATTAAGTTTCTTGAAACATTTTATACACTTACTTTGAAGGTCTCTTGTTCAAAGTATGTTACAAATAATGTGCACTTTGTGGAAATTGCTGAGCTTGATCTTATTTTGAAAGAGATGACAGAAAATGAAGATTCTAATTTGAAAAAAATGGCAGAAAGTATGAGAGACAAATTCAGAAAATATTGGGGTGAACCAGATAACATGAAAAAAATAATTTTTATATCAACTGTGTTGGATCCTCAAAACAAGCTTGATTATGTTCGTTTTGCAATTGGTGATATGTTTGGGGAAAAAATTGGGGAGCCACTTGCTAATACAGTGGATAAATAAATGAAAGCTTTGTCTGATCATTATATTAAGAAATCATCAAAAGTCTCTATATTTTCATCATCTTCACCTACTTCATCTGGGAACTCATCGAGTATATCTAGTGTGAGCACTCCTAAAAAATGGTCAAAAAACAACGGCCAAAAGCGACGGACTATGTCACTTTTTTGGTCAAAATCGACGGAAAAGCGACGCAGTCACCTCCGTCGCTTTTTAAGCAGATGCTTTTCAAAAAGCGAAGACTACGTCGCTAAAAAGCAATGGACAGCGTCGCTTCTAAAAAAGTGACGGACAACGTCGCTTTTCAAAAAGCGACAAACTCCGTCGCTTTATTTTAATTTTCATTTTTTTTATTTCTAAAAGGCGACGCAGTCCATCGCTTTACTAGAAATTTTATTTTTGAAAATCCCAGAAAAGCGACAGACTAAACCACGCTGTCCGTCGCTTTTTCTGCAATATTTTTTACAGTAGCAGCTAGCAGTTTCTGCTACCCACCTGCAAATGCAATTCAATTCAATTCTACACTATTCAGCCCAATCAAACACACACAATTATAAACAATCTAAACAAAACATAAAACAACAAACTTAAAATAACATTCAAAAGTATCTAAATCATAAATTAAAGACTTATAAAGTCTTTCAAAATTTCAAAAAGATCATAAATGTCCAGAGATCTAAACTAGGGAGTGAGATCTACATAATCATCCTCATCACTCTCGTCGTCGGTGTCATCGGGAGCCGAAGTAGTAGGTCGACGTGCGAGGTTCATCACATGTTCTTTGATTTGCTGAACGGTCTCACTCATGCTTTCTTGTTCAGCTACTCTTCTCCGCTCCGACTCTACTAGTGCCGCTATAAGTTTAGCTATTTAATCCGACATAACAGCAATCTTAACACCGTCAAGTGCCTCGGCTTGACGTGATGATCCAATACCTTCTAAGCCTGACTGAAGTCATCTAACATCGTTTCGAGAGCCTAGACCATAGCATCTACCCTTGTGTGTCCCCCCTACCACCCTTTCTTTCCAAATCTGGGTGGACAGTTCAGATGTCAATTGGACCGAACTATCTAGATTCTAAGCAACGTACTGATGAAAGTCATTCTGCATATTAAATATAAAAATTGACATCAATATATATACATATCCTAAATATATTCACTATTAATATATATTTTTCATATTAAATAACTTACAAAAGTTCGTTCGGCCCTTTCCTCCACCCACACATCCGGATCCGACTCATTTTCTTTCTTCCTGACATGAGTCTTCTTGAAAACCTCTGGTTCAATGGGAGTGCGTCCTAATTCTTTTTCATATAAATAAAAACTAAAATTTATAACGATATATATGAATCAACTAATTATTTATTTAAAAGTTTGAATTAGAACTTACCATCTCTCGTGCAATTGTTCCAACCGTCTTTGCACCTCCGGTGTGCAATGAGCCACCTTTAAGATTAGCTCTAGCCATTTTGGTTTGATCTGATATTGCCTTAAACTTGTCTGTGTTCCAATACTGATCCAATTCATCAAAAACATGAGGCAACATCCAACCGGAACGTTTACCACTATATATCCCGAACTTTCTTTAGCCAGCTAGATAGTCTGGCGGATGCCTTCCTCTCAAATGTGGTCCCAATGACCAAATTGTACCTCGACTCCCAAGTACACATAGTCTGAATTTTTTTTTGAATAATGTTAATTAAATTGATAGTAAAAAAAAGTAAAGTATATTAAATTTAACTAAAAAATCTATACCTTAAAGTTATTAAACATCGTCTAGCGTATACTGTTTGGAATCTCGCTCCAAGAGTGATAAGCCTGTGTATAGAGTCTTCTAACACAGTCTTTTAAAGCCCGGGCAGCATCCTTTGCAGGATACCACCTGCAAAACACATAATAAATATGTTAGTTCATGAATAATATATTAAAGTATAAGAAATAAATAAAATAAACTAACAAATAGATAACAAAACAAACTTACGATGATCCATCCGGCTCAATCATGACTCTACCAAATTTGTCCTTCTGGCCAGGAGCTAGAGCAGACATCGTATCATGTGGTGTAGCACTAGGTGTAGCTGTAGACGAGGGACCTGCATCATGATGCACAAAACGCTGAGTCAATGAAGGCGTACCGGCTATAGCATCTGACTACTCGCTACTAGAATCTTCAAGCCTCATGGCAGATAACTAAGGAGATGTACCTGTGGGAGATGGAGTACCTGCAGATAAGGGTCGTTCTCGATGAATAACCTATAAAGGTAGGTCCTTGTAGCGTCGTGAAGGCAATGTTTGTGAAGTAGATGAAGCACCGACTGGTCGACGGTAATTAGGATAATATTGCCAAGGATCCGATGTACCAAACGGAACAACAAATAAATGAGTATCATGGCTGATGCACTCTGGCGCAGAAGAAATAGATCCTGCAATATCCTCAGGATTTATCAGTCTCCTAGACTTCTTCTTCTTAGCTTGTTTAGTCTGGCTAACTCCAAGATGCTCGCGATGTCTATCACCGTCACCGCCTGATGACATCTGTATGTAAATTTACATGTATAATATATATAAAAATCATAAATTAAATAAAATTAGCAAAATACACTTACATATATACTAGCTAACTTTCATTCTACACTATTCCTCATCGCTTGTTTCAATTCCATCATTCTCCCGTTCTTCCTCCTCAGTTGTTTCATTTTCATTATCGTCCCATTCTTCATCATCAAATGATTCATTTTTCTCATTCTCATATATTTCTTCCTTAACATTTAATATCTCATCATCAGATACTTCTTCTAATAGGTGTTGAGGATGTTGTAGTGTGGTTTCCAATTCAACATCAACTTGTTGTTGAACAATTGCAACATCATTTTGATATGCCACATCTAAGACACTGTCAATTTCAATTCTTCCTACAGGCTTACTTTTTTTAACAACTCACCAATCAGCTTTGTCTCTACGCAATGGATATGAAGCATAATACACTTGTTTAGCATTTTGTGCAATAATAAAAGGATCATAACTTCTATATTTTCTGATGTGCTTACTTCAATTATATTATGTTGATGGTCCACCTTTGTGCCTCTATGTGATGGGTCAAAACCACTCAACACCGAAACAATACAATCTTCTTCTTAGGCCAACCTGAATACCTCACTTCAATAATCTGTTGAATGACACCATAATATTCAATAGTTTGACCAGTACCATTAACATCACCTTGTATGTAGACACCGCTATTATTATTTTCTTGTTCCTAGAAAATTTTCTTCAGTTTTGAAACTTAAAACCATTTGACACAATACTTATTCATTGTCAGTACTTGAGATTCAGGTCCAAGTGCTACTTCTTTCACTAATTGCAAATGTTGGACACTTGAGTATTCATCGTAAACCTACGTGATTGTTATTTCAAGTAATATAATTTAGTATAACATGAATATATTATTAAATACTTAGTGATTGCACACTTACATAGTTCCTCAACCATTTGGAAAATTCTGTATAAATGGCTTCATTACCCCATGTGTTTACGAACAAGATGATCGTTTTACATTCAAGTATTTCGTTTGTTAATGATCACTTATTAGTATGTAATTTAATAACATATTTTTAACACTTACTTGACATATGATTGAATCTCTGGACAATTAAGCAAAATATGTGTCACAGCTGATTGCATTTCCATATCAGTGAAGCCTCGCTTTCCCCGCTTTTTAGATCCTCGACCATTTTGATTAAAAATTGATATCGGTGGAAATAAAGGATCAATATCGCCTTCATCATTGCGATTGGGCCTGTTTCTCCTACATGACACATCATTACCAAAGTAATAAGAATAAAAATCACCAGTTTCTCTCCCAATATGACCTTGAACAAATGATCCTTCAATCCTTCCCCGTTGCTTAATGGTTTGCTTCGAACTACCAAATTTTCTGCATGTATATATGTATATATATGTTAATATATAAAAGACTTGGCCAATATATATAACTTAGTGAATATTTCAAATGGATACATCCAACTTGTTTGAACCGTACCTCCGAGGTGGGCCTCTTGTACAAGGTGAATTGGAAGATGCTCCATCACATCAAAGAAACCACATGGAAATATCTTCTCTAACTTAGTAGTAGTAACAATAATATTTTCCTCCATCCTGTCTAAACTACTCTCCAACAGCTTTCCAGAACACAAATCTTTAAAAAAAAGACTTATCTCTGTGATTGGTTTCCATATCCTTTCGGGTAGATGGCTAAAAGCGATAGGAATTAAAGTTTCCATGAACACATGACAATCATGACTTTTCATACCTATCAATTTTCCTTCATTCATATCTGCCCGCTTTCCTAAATTTAAAGCATAGCCATCCGGCATCCTCAAATTTTTAAACCACTCAATAATTTCACGTTTCTCATCCAATGTGAATGAAAAGCTGGCTTTGGGCTTAACTATTTTGCCATTCTGTAGCCATAACTCTTTTCGCCTACAATATTCTTTTATGTCCATTCTAGCTTTTGGATTGTCTTTTGTCTTACCCTTAAAATCCATCACTGTGTTAAACAAATTGTCAAAGTAATTTTTTTCAATGTGCATCACATCTAGATTATGTCGTAGCAGATTGTCCTTCCAATACGGCAACTCCCAAAATATGTTTTGTTTGGTCCAATTATGTTCAACACCATATCCAGGAAGTCTAGAAGGTGAAGCTTCTGTAACTTTAGGTAATTGAGATACTCTCTGCCAAATTTGATGCCCTATGAGTAATGGAGGTGTAATGACCCGGTATATTACTTTTGGAAATTTTGAACTATTCGTTTAACTTTAGTTAATTAGTTGATGGGTAGTTGTAGATATTTGACTTAATCGATAGTTAATGGGCTAAAGTGATCATTTATTTAAGAACCTATACCACTTGATATATAGATATTAAAATAATTTAATGTAGTTTTTCTCTTTAAATTTATAATTATTATTATTATTTAAAGAAATAAAAACTACCCTAAAAGATGTGTGGTCGCCGCATTTGCAACGAAGAGGACGATCTCCAGGTAAGATACTTTTGAGTAAATTTATTCCTAAAGATATAACGATATCAATAGGAGGGCGAGTAGAATTCATGCGGTGGTCATATACTTAAGTAATGTTTCTGGTGTTTTCTTGATTTGGTCGTATGAATTTGCATAACAATTATGTCATGTATAATGACTATAATTATAATTAATAATTGACCAATAATGATTGTGAGGTGGTGTTTGAATAATTAACCACAGGAGAAATATTGTTCAGGTAACTAGTAGCTAAATCTTTAATATCCTATAACTAGGTATGTAATGAAATTGAAATTATTTTGTAGTTTGTTAATTGGGCGGAAAACAAAGGTGCGAATGATGATGTTGTACGTGTTTGGAAGAAGGATTTTAGCTTTGCAACAAAAGAAAATATATTATTATTATAAGAGGTTAATGTACTGTTTCTTCTTTTCCTTTTCAAATGAGTCTTATAATTCCTATCATTATATAATTATCATAGCTTTGATACAATTTTATATGTAGTTAATTAGTGGGTGTATTGTGATATATAAAGATCATTACAATTATGTTATCTGGAGATATTGAGACTAAACCCCAGACTTGAAATTTGGAAAATATGAGAGTTGACATGTTAGCAAGATAAAGAAATTGATTATAAATTTGAGTGAGTTTTTGAGTCTAAGCTAGACATATACTAGTATGGATGTTGTTAGTTTTGAAATCCTTATTGTGACTATTTATTTGAATAGATTGTATTGATTTGGAAGCCCAAAGAAAGGGGAAGGCTCAAGTCCCGAAGTGATCGTTCTATTTTTTTGAGGCAAGTGGATTTCTAAACCCTTGTTAAGTGTATGGAATTCGTGTATTTCCTTGTAATATGTGTTTGGGGATAATGAGACTTGGTGATGGGTTGACTT
>NW_006239255.1:347277-358485 GCF_000226075.1 Solanum tuberosum | reverse complement strand
TTCTTAGTTGATATATCATAAGTCAAAACGCCTTCAAACCACAATTGTTTGAGCTCATCTATCAATGGTTGTAGATAGATATCAATCAAACTTTTTGGATTACGGGGACCTGGAATAACACAACTTAGAAAGATGTAGGGACTGGTCATGCACATTTCAGGAGGAATATTATACGGAGTAAGAAATACCGGCCAACATGAATAGGGCGAAGCATTATTAGAGAATGGTGTGAAGCCATCTGAACACAACCCAATCTAACATTTCGTGGTTCACTAACAAAATCAGGATATATATTATCAAAATATTTCCATGCTTCACCATCAGATGGATAAGACAACACACCCGGCGGCCTTCTATATTCACGATGTCATCTCATATGTGGGGCAGACCTCATCGATGCATACAACCTCTTTAACCTAGGAATGAGAGGTAGATAATGCATCGCCTGAACTGGGACCATCTTTCCAGCCGGAGTCCTCTTATAACGAACATGTCCACAAAACTTACAATTTTCTAATTCACTATCAGTCTTGTAAAACAACATGCAGCCATTAACACAACAATGAATTCTATCATACGTCAATCCTAACTTGGACACCAAACGCTTTGCCTGATAGAAATTCTTTGATATGTTAAACTCGGAATTAACTAGTTCACCCAAAAGATCAATCATTGAGTCCATAGCATCATTAGGAACATTCCAATCATATTTAATATTCATTAATCTAACCGCAACTGACAAGGCAGAATGCGGACTCCCTTCACATAGTGGACGACTAGACTCTTCTAATTGATCATAAAAGCGTCTTGCTTCTTCATTAGGAGCTTCATCAAAATATTATTCCAGTTTCATCCTACCTTGAACCCCAAAAGCATCATTGATCATTTGATGAACCCTATCATGTGCAACCCTATCTTGTTCAACCCTAACATGTTCAACCCTAATTTGGCCATGTGGTGCAACCATATTATATACATCCACATGCATCGAATTATAAAATATATCATCCAATCCATTAGTTTCTCCATGATCAATCCATACAAAATATCTAGTCTTAAATCCATTTCGGTACAAATGAACCATAACTCTATCTGGTCTAAAAAAATGTAAGCACTTACATGCACTATAAGGACACCTAACATATCCATTATTCTTGAAAATGTCAAGTGTCAATGTATGTTCAATAAAATTTCTAACACCATCAATAAACTCAGGTTTCAAACCAGCACCAGTTTCATAATGCATATTATACATCCACAAACGATGATCCATCTACAAAAATATAGATATTCAATTATATTATAAATAAAATTTAATAATAATTTTACTAGTAGTAGTCCTAAAACTAGTTTAGTATTGACTTAACCACATTATTTATTATAACTTATTTAAACAACTTAACAACTTTAACTAGTTTAGTTTTGACTTAATACAACACGAAATCCACCAACTAAACCACATTTATTAATTTAACTTATTTAAACAACTTAACAACTTTAACTAGTTTAGCTTTCACTTAATACAACACTAAATCCACCAACTAAACCACATTAATTAATTTAACATATTTAAACAACTTTAACTCTTGAACTAGTTTAGTTTTGACTTAATACAACACTAAATCCACCAACTAAACCACATTAATTAATTTAACTTATTTAAACAACTTAACAACTTTAACTAGTTTAGTTTTGACTTAATACAACACTAAATCCAGCACATTATTTATTTTAACGTATTTAAACAACATAACAACTTTAACTAAATCCACCAATTAACTAAATCAATAGGATCAACTAGTGTTGGTACTTATGCTTAACAAACAATCGATGGACACAAAAAAATAATCACTAGAATTAAAGCTAAGTATCAATACTAGATGGACACAAACACATTATTGAAAACAATTGTACTTGAACTTTAGAAATTTAGAAGCACCAACCTTATCTCCTACTTTGATGAAAGAAGCAATATAGTCTTGTATCAACTTTTTGAGATGTTGAGCTTCCTCAGTTACCTAGCACGAAAAGTTCTAAAATTAGTTAAATATAAACTTCAAATCCAAGAAACAACCCAACAAACAAAAACAATAATATACTAACAAACAATCAATTATAATAACTAGAATTGAAAATAAATAAATTAAAATTTAACCCTACCTGCAGCGACAGGCGACCGGCGAAGGCGGCAGGCGAATGGGACGGGGCTGCGACAGCGACGACGACTGGGAAGGGCGGCGACGGCAACGGGGAGGGAGATCGATATATTTACAGAGAGAGAAGGGAGAGAATAAGAGTGAAGAGAGAGAGAGAGGAAAATAAGAATATGGCAATATGTCTTTTAGATATTTAATAAGATAAAAAGTGACGGACAACGTCTCTAAGTCCGTCGCTTTTTTTAAATATAGTTGACCAACATTTTGACCAAAAAGCGAAGGACTAGGAGACACTGTCCGTCGCTTTTTAAAAATAGTTGACTAGATATTTTGACCAAAAAGCGATGGACTAAGAGATGCCGTTCGTCGCTTTTTTAAAAACTAATTAATAAAATAAATTAAATTAAAAAAGACGAACAACGTGGTTATTTTTTCATTTATATATAATTATTTTTAATAAAAAGCGACGGACGGTGTCTCTATATATATTAAATAAATAATTATTAATTATATATATATTTAGCGCAAAAATCCGCGAAAAAGGAGACGGACTAAGAGATGCCGTCTGTCGCTTTTTGTAAAATAATTTTAAAAATAATTATTTTTATTAAAAAGCGACGGACAGTGTGGTGAAAGGAGTCACTTTTTAGAGCGACGCCGTCCGTCGCTTTTCTGTCTGTCGTTTTAAAGCAGTTTTTTAGTAGTGGAGTAGTGATGAAAGCTTTCAAAAAAGAGGATCAATTAGAACGAAACTAGAATTTGTGAGGCATAAAGTAGTTAGTGAAAGTTCAAGTAGTAAATCAGAGTTGGATAGATATCTTGCTGAAGATGTTGAGCCAGAGACGGATGATTTTGATATATTAAAGAGGTGGAAATTTAATGAGCCAAGATTACCTATTCTTGTTGTGATGGATCGTGATGTATTAGCCATTCCTATTTCAAGTGTCGCATCTGAATGTGCATTTAGCACAGGAGATCGCATTCTTGATCATTTTAGGAGTTCATTGACTCCTAAACTAGTGCAAGCTCTTATTTCTCTTCAAGATTGGTATAGAAGTGAACCAATTCCAATTAATGTTGAGGAAGATCTAGAGTATCTTGAGCTACTTGAACTTGGTAAGAATTTAATATTTTGTGTTCATTATGTCAAAAATAATTTCTTATTTATGTTGCTTATATCTAACAAGTTCTTTCATATTTTTGTAGATATGGCTCATAGTGGAAATGAATCTAGTATTGTGGATGTGTAGTTTGGATGTTATTATGGTGAACTGGTCGTGTTGGACTGCAGTGTTGTTGTTGGATTGCAATGAAATGCACACAAGGAATGCCAACGTTTCTTCTGATAGAGTTGGACTGCAATGTTGTTGTTGATTCTTATTTTGTTTTGTTGGTTCTTGTTTTGACTACTAATTATCATTTTGTATTGTTGGACTGTTGGTTCTTGTTGTGTACTGTTATTGATGTCTAATAGCGTAGGTAGTAAAGTAGTAGACACTGATATGTAGTGTGTTAGTGTGTTACTGATCAGTGTTTCATTTATGTGTTGAAGATATTCGAACCGAAAAAATTAACCGAATCAAAATTGTAAAAATCGAACTGAACCGAATTTATTTCAGTTCAGTTTCAGTTTGTATTTTTTTCAAATCGAAATATGACAAACCAAACCAAATTTCGTAAACCGAACCGAACAAATCGAATGCCCAGCCCTAATACCTATGTAGCATAGTTCTCATCGGCCCATGTGTGTGTACAGTGATTGTCTCTGATATCTTATGTTTTACCATTTTATTTCTAATTATATTGTAAAATTCAAGTATGATTCATGAGTAACAGTAATAAATTCAAGTATTGTGTTTGAGCGTATGGAAATCACAAAATTTATTTTATTCTCACCAAATGATAGACTCTAAGATAGTTAACATAAAAGTGTCTTAATTAGATGCTTTCTCATTTCCTCTACTCATTATAGAAAAAATATGAAGAAATATTATTGGAAAAAAGTGTCTCAAACTGATATTGATCAAATGTGAAGCATATTACTAAGCTACGGGGGGAGAAAATAAAAGAGTATTATACGTTCTTGGATCTGAAGTAAAAAGGTACTTTGAGCAGGATCTTAGTGTATCATCATCTGTACCACCTTCATTTTCTCAATAACACTGACAACAAATATTGATGAGTTTGTAAAGCAAATGATGTATGCATTTACTAATCATCTTCTTCATGTTATTCTTGAGCAGGTACAAGCAGTGATTACTCTCATTGATAACACGTTGATTCTGACATCCATAGTACCTCCGGCTACTACTAATGTGGATGAGGTCGATCCCTCAGTTTCAAGTGACAATCGTATCCCTTAGTCTCCCACAACTTTAACTTTTGATATTGTCAAGTTTTTTTGAAAACTACAAATTATATAGTAACATTTTTTTGTGAACGTAGGTTCATTTAAGATTAGTTGATAGATTACATTGGATATTTTTAACTAAAAATATGTGATTTGAATTTTGCTATTTATATATTTTGAATCGTCTATGAGTATTATTTTATATGAATGTTGATTATTTTTGGAGTATTTAGTAATTTGCTTTTAGTTTATATCAGCATTGTATATTTAAAATAAACAAATCAAATAATTTTACAAGAAAAAATTTAGCGACTATTTGGTCATTGCTATCAAATGAATGTTGGCGACGGAGTATTAAGCGCCAAATATGCTGGCTCAAATGACGGAATATGTTGCGACGGACTAGCCATCAAAATTTTGTCTCAAATTTATCCAAAATGACTAAATGAATTATGAAATTAGCAATAAAACTATATAAATATGTATAATGACGGACCAGTCTGTCACCAACAAGTGGCGACAGATATAATTCGTCACTAAAACGTTGCTAAACGTGTGACGGAACTCATTTTTTGTCACTAAGAGATTATTAATGAGCAAAGTAGTAACAACCAACAATCCGTCATTAATATGTCGCTAATCATGGCTAGTGACGGAATTTCATAGATGAGCAACGGATTCTATTCGTCGGTAAACACTATTTTTTTAGTAGTGCTAACACTAGCCTAAGCCTAGGCTAAGGTCAAGAATAAACTGTAATTAACAATACAACAAGCATACAACTCAACACAACAAAATAAGCATCACAGATAAGGTAAAAACATACTTATTTCCCATAAAATGCCAAAAAATAGGCAAAGGCGAGAATATTATCATTTAAATGGGAATCATACTAAAAATCCACTCAAAACTGGCTAAACATCACATAAATACTATCACAAGCAAAGTCTAAAGTTAGTAAGTTATAGCCTACCTCGTTGTCAATCATGTGCACTATAAAATTTATTAAACCAGAGGTTTTCCCATTCAAATCACCTCTGACCATGACACTTTATCAAATTAATGATCACAACATCAATACGATCATATTGACACCTAGTTCACAACAATTAAAATAAAGCTAAAAATGAGCCAAAAGGGGCATTATGGGACTCGCACAAGGAATCATGAATTGATTACACCAAAAGGTCCTAACCAACACAAGAAACATGTACTCCAAAATAGGCACAATCCAAGCCTCAAACGACGTCAAAACAATTCAACAAGGAATAGTTTAAGAAATCCACTTCTTCAGTAAAATTGAAAATTTAAACATGAAATTACATTGTTCAGGAGCGTGAAAAACAACCTTAACAATGTTCTCACACTAATCGCATCTCAATGCAACAAATCTCATAAGAAATTTCCAAGAATTGAGCTTTCAAACCTCCAAAACAAAGTGAAAAAAAAAAGATGGCCTCAATGATTTAATCATTGTTATTGCTGCTCCGGCGACCCCGATGTCGTTGAAGGTGTGCAATAGGTCGCCAGTGTGAGGGTCAGCGACTTACCAACTCCACATGAGCAAACCCCAGCTCCATAGGGGTAAAGTCACCAAAGTGGCCAAGCTCCGTATGAGTGGTCTGCTTTTTGCAGGTGTGAGCTTAGGCTTCACGGGAGCAGCTACATCAGCAGCTAGTGCACCACCTTTTGGTATTAAATTCCCAAGTATCTGCCGGACTGTTAAAATTATTTTTGGGTCCCACCAATGCAAATCGAATATGCTACTCAATTAGAAATGACATTCTAGACTCAATGAAAATGTCAAAACTTGGGTCCCACACTCAAGCTCCATTCTAGAGTTTAGTCATAAGGTAGCTTAAACGAGTCTGGAAGCCTCAAAATCCAAACGAAAGATTCATCTAGACCAAAAGTTACGTTTCGGAGCTAATGGAACCATCAAAATTACATGTTGAGGTCGTTTACTTGATGTTTAGACCAAAGTTAACCGTTCAAACTATAGATGCTCCAAAACATAGAAACTTGCATAAAACCAAATGAACGAGCAGGTGACTAAACTGTCAGTCTTAACAAGTCATAAATAACTTAGGATTAATACTTAAAATTTCTAAACGAAAAAAATATACTAAAATAGAGAAAATAACCTAGCGGGTTATTAGAAGTACGAAGAGTTCAATAGTAAGAATCTTGTAAGTTAAAATTCAGAATGTGCTTCTAATTATACTCCTATGAAGTTTTAATATTTTAAGTTTGATAAAACTGGGCACTTTTAATCTCCAAAAAATATTTAACAAACTCTAGATGTTAGATTTTATGAAGATAATGAAAAGGGGAAAAAAGATTGAACCAACTTATAAGAAATTTTTTGTCAAATCTTACACACAACACTTAAAACTACAACGACCCTTTTAGTCGTTATTAAAAGGCACCTCGTTACAGAATTTTAGGAATTATTGAAATACCTTATTGAATTACATTGGCGTGACATGATGAAAATTTTTGAAATTTGACTCGGGCTAATGTCATCTCACTATAGTAAGAATTTTTCCGTTATAGCACTTTTGATGTAACACTTGGTAGGTTGCTATAACGGGCTAACAGGATCAAAAACTAGTAAACACAGATTTTATGATTGGACTTCTCCGCTTCATGTTCAAAAAAGATGCGGGTTGTTCTAAAAACCCTCCTAGGCTGCTCCAAATCTTGGGAACAATGAAGATGAAAGTTTTCCGCTTGAATGGGGTAAAACCCATGGATTCCAAGCCTAATTTCCCTCATGTTTCGCCTCTACTAAGCCAAAAGTCTGTGCTTAAACTCCCGAAGTAGTTTCTTGGCACCTAGGTAGGCTAGGCTTAACTGAGTGGTTAAACTTATTTTTGAATACATAATATGTTGTAGAATGTAAGAAGATTCCAAGCTTAGGCCTCTAAACACGGAGTGTGGATGTCTAAAACATGTTGGTTATTTCTCTTAGGGGTGGAAAAGTATTGGGATTTGGGGTAGATGATGTCGACGCTTGACTCATGGTAGGTGTTTATCCTATGGTTTTTAATCTTTGAAAAATTGAATTTGAGGTGGGTTCATGGCACATATAATGATTAAGTGAATGGATTACATGGTCATAATAGACTTTTAGCCTGGTTATAAATGATAGAAAAGGATTTCCGAAGAAGGATGTGTACTTTTTAATAGGTCTGACATTGAGATTTATGCATTAATGTGCTAACTAAATGAGTTGGGAATCTGTCTAAGAAGGGTCATGTAAGCTAGGACAATGGACCATAGTTGGTGTAGGTGATGGTTAAATTATTTTCCAATTTATGTTATGTGTTCATTTTAATTGTTTCACTAGTATTGCTTGTACATTTCGTGTTCTAGGAGTTAAGGGAATGACTGTTAGGGATATTCATTGTTATTCTTATCTAGTCTTAAATACTTGTTGATTTTACAAGTGTGAGTTATTTCATTTGTGGTTGTGATTTTTTTTACTTTTAATTGGCTTGGGTACCACGCCATGTAAATAATGTCTATCGATTGGCTCGAGTACCACACCTACTACAAATTCTATTATGATTTGCTCGAGTACCACGCCTGATACAAGTTCTATCATGGATGAATGTAAATATGTTTTGATGTGCTTGTGTGTGTTGGTCTGTAAGTGGTCGAACTATTTTGTTAATTTGCTGGAGTGGTTCTTGTATCATCGGGATTACATGTTAATTAAGAACCATAGATGGTGTTTTAGAGATCCTTGGGTGGTCCGGATTACTTAAGTAGATAAGTAAAAAATTTGTAGGAGGCCCATTAAATTGGCTAAAGTCCAAGGGTCAGGGTTGGTGGCATGGGATCTTAAGTGAGGTGACAGACCGATTAACAAGGATAGTTGGAAGATTTGAATTTAGAATTAGAATATAATTCTAGTTTTTGGTAAGATGGGTAAGTTCAAGAAGCATGCATGTGATAGGGGGATATGTTAGGACATTATAGTAGGGTGGAATGACTCCTACCGGTGAAGTTGGCAGTGGAATGAGTTAGGGAGGCCTGGGATAGAGTGTATGAGTTCAGAGGTAGTATACCTGGTGGTAATGGATGTTGTTGAAAGATCGAGGTAGTATAACTTCAAGTTTTATGTTTCTTCTAATTATTTACATGATATTACGTGGTGGATTTGGGTCAATCAATTATGCTTATTGATACATGTTGTTTGAACAGATACTACTCATGTTATGTTACTTGGTATAGTCTGGTTGCAGGATCATCGATGTTTCCTAGATGAAGATGATGGTGATCCACAAGAACTTCTACTCCTCTCTTCCTTATGATGGGAGTGTTGGGTTTTAAAGGTGTGAACAGGAAATGAAGGGTTGTGACTATGCCAAAGGGTTGTGACCTTTATGAAAGGTTGTGTCCTTTCTAAAGAGTTGTGACCGTTTGAAAGGTTATGCCTTTTTCAAAGTGTTGTGACCTTTCTAAAAGGTTGTCTTATTTCCAAAGGGTTGTGACCTTTACCCTTTGTTGGCTATAAATAGAGAGGTTTTCTCTCATTTTTCTGCATCGAATTCTTCCCTTCTTTTGCATACATTTCTTACAAAACAAAATCGATCGATCGTGTCTCTGTGTGTGATTCGTTGCTGTCATTTTGAGTTCGTTGAAATTATCGAAGTTTGAGGTACCACTACTTCTTTAATGGTTAATCCGTTTTATCTTGGGAGGAATTAATCTGCAACCTCGGGTACTTGAGGGGATTAAATTTCTTAAGGACACACAGTGGGTTCTGTGGACTCGGATAGTTCTTTGTGTTTTTCTTTTCATCTTTTATTATTTCTGGTTTGCTAATCTGAATACAGGAGATAACACACCCCTGAATATATATCTTCAAGCAAATCAGACTCCAATTTTGCGATCTTCTATAGTGATTCCAAGTTCACACCCCAACTTTCTCAATACTTGGTTGGACAAGTATCATATAGAACCCTTGTTTCCAGGATGGAAGAAACCCTACTTATAGAGATTTCTTCTCAATCCAAAAAGGAGAACTAAAACACTCGGTCTTTATTTGGAACAAGAAAAACACACGTTTTTCGTCCTTTCTCCTAAGAAATAGAATTATGAGTTCTACAATCATACCAATAACTTATTCATTATTTTTTATAACTTATTCAATTTCCATTTTAGATGGTGAACAAATAATTTTATACTTTCTAATTTCCTCTTATTATCAACTATAGTTATGCAGGCAAAGCAGAGCAAAACACCTTTTAGCATTGTGCTCTGGGTTTCCTAATCTTTTGAGTAAATTTCAACTGCTCTTATTTTTTTATACTTCCCAAGTCATGTTAGAGAAGGCAACAATTAGTGGACATAACACATAAAAAGTTGTAAAAGGAAATCGTCAATATAAGAATTGACACAGTTCAATTATCTCATCACACATTCTTCAATACATAAAAAACAGCACAATCATATGTTTTCTCAAGTTGAAAGCAACAACTACTAATTATTCAAAAGAGTAGAAGATGTTGAGATGGATCAATTGTATTTATGGGCAATCTCCAAGAGAGTGTCACAAAGTTGTTTGGGCATACATAGCATTGCCATATGATCAGTACCTTTGATCTCCTTTGCTTCGATGACGGTTCCATTGTTGTCAATTTGCCATTGCTGGAATTCTTTTGGTGATACTTTATCCTCAGTGCAGATTATATAAACTTTCTTCACTGATCCAAACCCTTCGTCCGTGAAATACTTCACCTTTGATAGATCTTCGATAAACAGAGAGCTTGGCCTTATCAATGACGATGCTAATGCAACATCCTACCAAATAATATTGATTTAGTATATGTCATTGCATTCATCAAAACATAAATATTTGTTTCTATATAAAGCTTACCTCAGGAGAGCATAACTGATAAAGTTTTTGAGCCAAGAACTTGGGCCCAAAAGGCATGGATGTCAGAGGCTCTTCAGGGGTACCATATGATACAAATTGGGTGTCAAGCCAATCCTCTTTTGTTGTCGTCTCCAAGTACTGAACATTAAAATTGAGTTCATATAAATAAAGCAATCGTTCACAAACAACATAAATATGAATTGGCTAAATGGACAGCTTTTAAATAAGGAGACCATAGACATATTGTAAGTAATTGCTACTCAAATTATCACTAAATCAACAAAAATAGTCTTATATAGGTACTTGAATCTTGACATTAGGATCCTGTGCCCTTAACCTGGATCATTCAAGCTCATTTGTCTCTATTCTCAAATATTCGAATCTTAATAAGTTATCATTTTCTGCGATATCCTGATATTCATTTCAACCTCGGTATTACACCAATTTATGAAGCTCATTGTCAGGTTATCACAATTATTTCCCTGTATTTTGGGTTAAAATATACTCCGTTGTGTATCAAAAGTTCAAGTAGACTTTCACCCCATTCAGTGATGGTCTATCAATAGATTTGCATAGCGAAGTAGAATGATATTTTGCACTTACTCGGTTGATTATAGATACTATATCAATAAGCAGGGTGCTCTAAGTTGAACAAAATCAAGAAATCCTAATGTCTGTATAGGGAATACATCATAAGGTTTGAACACGCGATTCTAGGCTTTAGAGAATTTCAAAGCCTAACCAATTGAGCTACAGACAACTTTTGTTTAAAGAGTGTCACCTTGCGGTATATATCCTTTTCTTTTTTTTTT
>NW_006239255.1:344932-346373 GCF_000226075.1 Solanum tuberosum | reverse complement strand
AAAACTTCTAAGTTGATCAGTTTTTGCAAGGTTTTGTAATTGACATGTCCCAAACATTTATGTCACAAACAATTTGATTCAAGCAAGTAAGAACAAACAGAAATACTAAGTTTGAAAAGACCTTCTGTGAGGTAATCTTTTCCCACATATATTTTATTCTTTACTTTTTTTTATAACTTTCTCAAATACAGACATTGTTTTAGAGTCAATACCTTGTCATATGTCCTTTTCAGCAGGACCTTTCCATAACATTCAATTTGTTATAGAAGGAGAATGTACTTAATAAAGAGATTCGGAGGCGTAGTAAATGTCAATGGACAAATTACTTCCTACGAGTTTGATTTTGTAACATTTCTTCTTTAAAATGAGTCTCATTTATTCTAAAAGTTATGTCCTTTGTGGACTCATACTCTTTGAGAAAAGTCTGTCAATAGTAAGATAGATTCAATCTTGAGCAACCATACTTGAGAGTTGGTTGATCTTCCTCCAGAAAATAAACTTTTTGGATTCAAAGTGGATCTACAAAAGGAAAAGAAAGTTGATGAAACTATTGACAAATACAAAGACAGAACTTGTTGCCATAGGCTTTAGACAATAAGAAAGCCTTGTTTGACAGATAATAGCACTAACTAGGATTACATCAATTAAGATGTTAATTGCGCTAGTTGCGAAATTTGCCCTTCAAATTCGTCAAAATGGATGTGAAAACATTTTTTTTAAAATGAAAAAATGGAGGAAGAAATTTACATAGGACAACCCAAGGGCTTTGTGGTTCTGGTAAAGAAAAGAAAGTCTGTAAACTTGTTAAGTCACTTTGTGGACTAAAAACAAGCGCCCAAATAATGACATGCGAAGTTTGACCAAACTATGTTGGCAAAGGAATTCAAGATTAATGAATGTAATAAATGTTTTTACATTAAAGACACTCCAAATCACAAGGTCATTATTTGTTTTTATGTTGATGACATTATGATCGTCAAAAGAGACATTTCTAACATAAATGTTACTAAGCAAATGCTAGAAAGTAACTTCGATATGAAAGACTTTTTTTTTTTTTTTTTTTTTTTTGATAAGAAAGACATTGAAGTTACTGATGTGATTGAAAATGTATTTGACAAGTTCAAGCATTTGGATTTCAATATTGTCAAGACTCCAATAAATGTGAGATTTGTACTTCAAAAGAATGAAGGCAAAAGTGACTCACAATTGGATTGTGCTAGAGTATTGAGAAGTATGATATATATCATGAAGTGTACGCGATCAGATATAGCATATGCTATTAATAAACTAAGTCGGTTCACGAGTAATCTCAATCAAACTCATTGGATGACAATGAAAAGAGTTTTGGAGTATTTAAAACATACTTAAAAAACTATTGCTTTGCATTATAACTAATATTCAACATTATTGGAAGAATATAGTGATGCAAATTGAATCACCA
>NW_006239255.1:328876-344332 GCF_000226075.1 Solanum tuberosum | reverse complement strand
CATTCTCATGATAAGACAATGTTCAGTAACAAGGATAAAGGAATTAGGACTTTTTAATGATTTCTAAGTTTGATACAGGGTATATCAAATGGTGTATCTACGGGATAACACATTTAGAAATCACCTATGTAAGTGTGATGTGTAAGCCGCTTCAAGGAGAATTCGGTAAGGCCAGTTCTCTACGCACTTATAAACCGAGACGTGTTCATGGCTGAAACGAACAAAACAATAAGAACCAAAAATAGTTCAATGGTTGATTGTGAGACTTATGTTGTCTAGGTAGACACCAAAGCTCGACGGTTCAAAGGTATCAAATCTACCGATTGACTGAGTATATCCAATATATGTTCACTATGGAAAGTTCAAAGGGAAACCCACTTATCGAGATGCAATCAATCCTTACTTATGAATCACACAATTTTTCATGCATTTGTTTTAACAATAGTCATTGCCTATTCATGCAGGGGATTGTTGGGTTTTAAAGGTGTGAACAGGAAATGAAGGGTTGTGACTATGCCGAAGGGTTGTGACCTTTATGAAAGGTTGTGTCCTTTCTAAAGGGTTGTGACCGTTTGAAAGGTTATGCCTTTTTCAAAGTGTTGTGACCTTTCTAAAAGGTTGTCTTCTTTCCAAAGGGTTGTGACATTTACCCTTTGTTGGCTATAAATAGAGAGGTTTTCTCTCATTTTTCTGCATCGGATTGGCTAATCTAAAAACAGGAGTTAACAGGGAGTTGTGTCCTGTTTTAATATTTGTATCTCTTAGAAGCTCTTGTACCTTTTAGACTAGTTCTTAGAGAGGGTTTTCCGTTGTATGTGCAAAAAATCTTTTTGTTGTAATTAAGGTTGAGATTGAATCTTTTATTTTACTAAGGTGAAATATCATATTTCATTTTACTTCTGCATTATCAGTTTTAAATTGGGTGGTAAAAATCCTCCTATCTAGGTGTTAGAATAGGTGCCCACATGGCCTAATAGTTGAGTCATGACACAAACAAATTAAGTTCTTCATCTTTATTTTACTTATAAACTAATTAGTACTTTTATAAACATTAAAAGAAATATTGACTTTTACCAACCATATTTATGAGTAGTTAGACTACTTAATCTTATTTCATTAAATGTTTGTCCACAAAAATTCATGATTTCGTTTCAAAGACCCTATAAATCCAAGATTGGACAAATTTTCTTCTACACATTTCTTCGTTGAGAATGAACTTTATTTGTTCATCACATTTTTATTTTCTCTCTTGTTTCATTCTTCTCACATTCATGACTTCTCAAAATAATGCAAGTGTTGGGTCAACTTCTGGTCAAGAGATCGGAAAATCAATTTTTCAACATTCGTATGAACAAATAATTGAGAAACTTGAAGAGTGAGTTTGTTGAATAAATAATTATTTGGCTCTTTTTTTTATCCTTTTATGTTTTCTGAATTTTTACTCACTGATGATGTTCTCTATGATGTCTATCATAGGTTTTTGTGCATCTCACTACTAAAAATGAGAATTGATTTGTCGAAATTATTTTTAGAGTCTTTCACAATTATTATTTTTTATAGTGAAATCTATGAATTTGAGATATGTGTCTTAACTCATGTTGTTAATTTTTATTTTTTATTTTGTGTAATTGATTTTCTTCATTATAACATATATTTTATTTTTGATCAGGGTGTTTAGCCAAAAGCCAAATCCAGAAAATGATGTGATAGAGCAATTGAGTGAGGATCTAGGGCTTGATACAACACAAGTCAAGATTTGGTTTTATAACAAAGGATACTACATCAAGGTTTTTATTATAAAATTTTGATGGTTATTTGGAATATATATTTATATTGTGTACATATAAATGTTAAATGTTTCTTTGACAATATGTTTAAATTGTTGAATTCTCTTGACAAATGAAAGTTTTTAGAAAACAACAAAAGAGTTTTAAAATGCTAATTGATTGTGGGTTTGACTTATGGGCATGACACTTCAAGTTCTTTAATTATTATTTTTTTTGGTGAAATACATGTCTTTAATTATTGGTCCCTGAGTTATTGTCTTATTCTGATTTTGATCCTTATGTTATTTGGCTAAGCATATTAGACCTTCAATTAAAGTAAATGTTTGATTTTGCTCCTTTAAGTTAAGAACACATTTAACTTAATTGAAGGTCTAATGTGCTTAGTCAAATAATACAAGAACCAAAATCATAATAAAACGATAATTCAGGGACTAAAAAATGTTATTTTCCATATAGGGTAATTAGTTTCTAAAATACAATTGATTAACACAAATATTCTCTTTAAGGGCTACCAATTAGATTTTATCATTATTTTTGAGATTTGTATAATAATATAGCTTTTGAAAATTATCCTTTCGGACAATGCTATATTCGGGTATAGTATTTATTCATAAACTGCTTAGTATTATAGACAAAGTTGCAAAATATTAGGTTATGTCTAATGTTTAGAATAACTTACAAAATTTTAGATAGTGTCTAATATTTTCTCAAAATCTTTTAGGTTTGCTAGCACTCAAACAAAATCTTTAACCATGGTCTGAAATAAATTTTAGATAGGGTCTAATGTTTTCTCAAAAGATTTTAGGTTTGCTAGCGCTCAAATAAAATAATGATCTAGAAAAATAAATCTATAAGTTGCTAGAAAAATAAAAAGAGGATCATTTACTACAAAGATGTCTCAGACGATTGATGAATTATTTTGCTAAACTACTCCCCGTCACTGTTATCACAATAATAACGATCTAGTCACATTTTTATTTTTTAAAATTATATCTTTCACTATTAACATATATATTGTAAATTGTGATATTGAATTATACTGATTTCAGGCCCAACAAATTATGGAAGAAGAAAGTAAGATTGATCATTTGAAAAACAAAATAATGTATTCAGAGAATTTTCAAATATGTGTGAATTTGAAGGAACAATTTTGTGCTGCTAGCAACAATCCTGAGCAACAACGAGCTATCCTACGAGACTTGCTAAATGAATATGCTAAATTTGGAGAAGATGTCAGTTTTCATTTTCTACTATTTGACTACATGCTACCCAGATACTTTAAAAATATTTCTGAATTCGTGTAACAGAGTTAATAGGAGTAATTGTTATTTTCTATATTTTATGACTCACGTGTTTTCTCGCCCATCCCCTTTGACAGGTTACGATGATATCGAAGATAATTGATCACTTCATTGAAGACATCGAAGGATATGACATGTTGTTTTCCGAATTTGAATCCAAACTAGATAATCTTTGTAACTACAAAGATCCGAATGGCCTAGATTTGGAGCTTAGATTGGGATTGAAAAGTGATTAATGAAAGGATTAAGTGGTAATCATGAACTAGTTGTTTTTAGTATTCTCTCAAGTCTAATCATGCAACTATTGTAAAACTTGGATTTTAATTATTATCTGCATAAACTATGTTACTTTTCTTCATATATTTACTTTATGTTATGTTGGATTCTCCAAATACCTACCTTTTAAGTTTCCATTATTTAACTCCAAAAATGAAATTACAACTGACTTTTTATTCTTGTTGTCATCATGCTAGTTAAATTTTAAGTATAGGTAAAGAAGACGGTTTTAGAATGTTTAAGATCTCTATACACTGACAATATATTGATTTACAAATCTAATCAGACTTTAAGTTATGTATATTGTAATCAATACATCACCTACTATGTCTTTATATTATATCTATTTTCAGGTTCTCTTGTTTTCATTTGCGGTGAATTCAACATGTTGATTATTTTCTTGGTGACATGTTGCATACTGTGAAAGTTGAATTTAGTAGGAAATATATGGATACTTTATTAGTTCATTGGTCGAAAATTAATTTTCTATTTCAAGTTATTTGAGCCTGAATTCAAGATATACGCATATTGTGAAATTAGAATTTAGTAGGAAAATATTTGGATGATTTATTCGTTCATCGATAGAAAATTAAATAGCTACCTCAAGTTATTTGAGCTCGAATTTAAGCTATCCTTTGACCTTTTGACATGATTCCTTAAATTTTCGAATTCAACTTGCTCTAGAAAAAGTACTCATTGATGTCTCGTGTTTGAGGGGCTATTGAGACGTATGATTGCATATGGGGATAGAGTATTACCAATAGGGGTATATAGATTGACTCGGACTCTTGCATTATGGGGGCCTCGGTAGGTGGTCTGGTTTGATGTTAGTACCTGTCATGATTAGGGGGTTGGTTAGGTTATTATTTGGCTATGGTTGTATGATTTATGCCAAGAATAGTTAGTCTGGATTATGACTATTTATGACCTACTTCCCCCTGTACTTCATTATTTGAAAACATAATTAGCTAGCTCAATTCAGATAAGCAAACTGCTCAGTTTGTTATGGTTTGTAAGGCTAAGTCGAGAATAGGTAAGTATTTTCTAGCTAGTAGCTGACTCCGCACTTGAATATATGTACAGTTTCATTATTTTTAGATTCAAAAGGTAATAAGTATGCCCAGAATACCTTTGACCCTCATATAAGACTACTTTCAGTATTTATGGCATTAGCTTTAGTTTAAACTTTCACTTACCTTACACACTCGATACATTATTTCATACTGACACCCTATTGTCTGGGAGCGCTGCATTCATGTCTACAGGTCCCAAACAATAACCAAATAGACCTGTTGGGTAGGATAGTCGAGTCTTCAATAGAGTGGTTTGACTTCTTGTCTTCTAGGGGTCGCTAGAGTCTTAGAGGTTTGCCTATATTACTATTCATAGTTATTGGGTAAATTGGGGTCTGATCCCTCCAACTGTTGTATCCATAGAGGCTTGCAAATTAGTTTATTAGGTTTTATATTTACGATGTTGTCCAGATGGGCCTTGTTATTGTCATTGATAGTTTAATGACATTCTAGTTTAGCTTATATTGTATTTACGTATTTTCAGTTATTGTATAGAGATCATGGTGGTCTCGACGGCCCAAATAAAACTTGCAACTTATTTATTGCTTTGTATAAATTATTGGAAATAATTGTTTTCTTTATAAAGTTGTTAACATGGGCCTTTTCGACTGAGGACTTATTTTTAAGCTGAAATATACTTATCTATTTATTTTCTTGATTAAGTGTAGCTGCTATGCATCGTTGGAAAATGGTATAATATGGTGGCTCAGACCTAAGTTTCGAAATTAGGTGCCAGTTACACCCCTTCTATTTTGAAACGTGAAAAAAGATTTAACAAGATTTTCAAAAGACATTTTCGAATCTTACCGTAGCACCTAATTATTTAAGTTGATTTGAAGTTTTGATGATTTAATAAATTTTCAGATCGAACAAGGGACCTAGTTGAGGAAATATTGCGTACATGAAAAGGACAAAAGACAGCTGTCTAAAAGCTGTCAAATCTGACATGGTTGGTGCACGACTTTTTAGAGTAGCAAGCTCTCAGCCAATGGCTTTGTCCCAAAGGTTTGTGTCCATTTGATAATAGTCTCTTCTCCAAACAGAAACCTAATATTTGGCAAACAAAGTTTTGAATTTCTGAAAATTCATAAGCTCACAAAGAAAGGGCTATCTTCAAGGAAAAACACTGTCCATGCTCAACAAGGACCTGATGGAGTGTTGAATCGTCTTTGTTGTATTTGAGCTTTGTGTCTTATGTTCTTATGTTATAAATGTACTCCAAAGTTATAAATGATAGTAGATCGGTTGCTTATCTAAGTCTTTAGTGTGAGTCCTATTAACTAGAGTTAGTTGGCCGAGTCATCTTGTTTTAGTCAAGCCTTTTTACATCATTATTTTAATGTTCTCTTAGGTAGAGTTTCCTAGGAGTGTCAACTAGAGTTAGTTGATATGTGGGTGTAGCATAGTTGCTGCTTGTTTAGTTCTTATCTTTGAGATTTGAGTTGGTGTCTAGAGTTAGCCTTGTTGGGTTCTTAAAGTCTAGATCAACTAGAGTTAGTTGGTTTAGTGTGCAATAGAGTTATTGCTTAGTTTTCTTTGTAGTAGAGTTGCTACAGTAAGGGGGAAGGGATTAAAGAGTTTTAATTCCTAGGTTGCAAGAGTTTGTAATCTGAAACTTTCCTCCGTTTGAGTGAAATAGAGTTTGGATTGAAATCCTGTGAGTACAGGTTATGGTTTTCACCTCCCTTGAGCAAGGGGATTTCCATGTAAAATCTTTGTGTCTAATCTACTTTGAGCTATTTATTTTTCACACTATTATTCTATCTGGGACCTGGTCCAGTGATCATTGGTAGACGCATACATTCCAATAATTGGTATCAAAGTCTAGGCTCTCTATCTGGTAAACACCAAGAGAGAGATTCATGCGAAGAATGGCGACTCTACTAAACTTACAAAAAGGTCAGTCTCCTATAAGGCCACCTCTTGTTTATGGTCAGTTCTATAGATGGTGAAATATTCCCATGTATGACTATCTCATGGCTGAGTACATTGAGCTATAGGATGTTATTTGTGAAGGTCCCTATGCGCCAACTATAGAAGTAAAAGATGGGGATGTCACACGGGTCGTTCCCAAAACTCGACAGCAATATAATAACTCCGACAAAATGAAGGTTGAGAAAATTCACAAAGTCAGGAAGCTATTAATGTGTGGCATTGGAGCAAATGAATATGATCTAATTTTGTCTTGTGAATTATCCAAGGAAATATGGGATCGATTGAGAATAGTGTGTGAAGGTACTGAGCAAACAAAGAAATCTAAGTTAGATCTATTCACTACTCGGTTCGAAAGCTTCACCATAAAAGAAGGTGAATCTATTCATGAAATGCATACTAGATTCTCCACCATTATAAATGATCTTATGTTCCTAGAAGAACTTGTCTCTGCGTGCAAGCAGGTCACTAGGATACTGGAAATTCTTCTCAAATCTTGAACGGATGAAGTTGACATTGTCTAAGAGACACGGGATCCTGAAGTACTGACGTTGGATGATCTATTTGAACATCTTAAAGTTTATGAGATGCACAGAAGAAAGGACGGTCTCGTTCTCATATGTATAAATAAAAGGTGGGATTCGATTACTAACAGATCGGGAGGAAGTGTAGCGGCTGAATCTAAAGGAAAGATAACCCTAGATATTTGAGAAAATACCTCAAGTAACTCAAATGAATTTGAATAGCCTGGAAATGTATATATGATTGATGCTCTAAAAGGAAGAGACAAGGATAAAAGAAGGGACCAGGTCGCTGACAGGTCAAGTAGAAGAACAATAGTTGTTGATTGTGTGATAAAGAAAGCGCTGGCTGTCTTGGGAAATTCCTTAAGTGATTCAGACGAATCTGAACACCCTGATGGTGCTTTTATGCTCGAAGTAAAAGATGATGAAGAAATTTTTGACTCTATGTTTGCTTTCCTGGCAAAGTCAGATGATGAAGATGATAATGAAGAGGTAACCTTATCTGACTTCAAGCAAAACTTGAATACATTTTCCAATAGTAAATTGAGAAAGCTAGTTGTTGTACTAATTGATTTGATCAGTGAACTAACCATTGAGAATGATCTCTTGGACAATAGCCTAGACATCTCTCAAGATGGAAAAATTGCTCTAGTTACTCAAATATCTAATATTGAAAAACAAATGGTTTTTCTAGAAGCTGAAAATATAGAACTGAAGGAAAAGATAAAAAAGGATGACTACAACGGTTTCTAAAGGAAAGAACGAGACCAACTGCTTGCAGCTTGAGCTTGAAAATAAGTTGTGCACTACTGAAATGAAGATGTTATTGGCTTTAGAAAGAAATCTTGTGTTGAAGAAGGACCTAGTTCGTGTAAAAGAGGAACTGAACAAATCCCTAAAATGGACCACTTCCTCTAAAATGCTTATAAATTTAATTAGTCAGGTAACAACAGTAGAGGAGAGTTAGGTGGTGAGAAGATAGACCCCCCATACAATCCTCACAGCAACTATATTTATGGTGCTGATAATTTGCTATGTGTGCATTGTGATCGAAATGGACATTGATGAGTCTGGGATTTTGACTCATTTAGAGCTTGATAATTATAGTTTTAGTGTCCTCATTGCCTATTTTGTGCTCTAAACTGATGCTTATGTGTTGATTTGCAACTAGGAAAAGAAAAGAGCAAGACAAGGACAATACCGGGTAAAACAGAGTATTTTCTAATTGAAGAAACAAGGCTGAAGATCGACAAGGCCACTCGGTGACTCACCAAGTGGTCCTTCAGCTCGCCTAAAGTTACAACGTTCTAGCCCTTGGACAAAGACAACTCAGTAGTGGAACGTACCCTTCGATGAAGGAATCTCAGCCCGCCTAAAGTAACAGAATAATTAGTGAAGATGCAAGCAAAAATGGAGATGTGAAAGGACAATTAGCGCATCGCCAATCAGGTCAGCGAGCCCGACCTTAATCGCCTAAGATCACAGCACAAAAAAGGGTGAAGACTCAAGCTAAAAAGGCGATGGAGAGGAGCATTTGGCACGTCGCCAACCTGGTCGGTGACGCTCGACTTATACCGTCGAATGGCCCTGAAGGCTATAATCTGGGAACGTATAAATTGATTTTCAAAAAGAGAAATTAGTACCCTGACATTGTTAGACTTTGGTTTTTTTTCCAAACACTAGTTTTTGAGTTTTTGAGAAAAGTTTGAAGTTGGGTTTTGATTTTAAGGTGAATTTGAAGAATTGTGAAGACTCGAATTTCGCTACCCATCTTATGGAAAATATAGTTGGTAATGTTTTTCTGCTCTTTATAATGCGTGGCTAAAACTCCAATTCTTGGGGGTGTGATTATGTGATTAATTTCCTCAATTAGTGTACGAGTGTTAGTAATTATTGATTTAATTGCTGTTTTGAAGTGAGTTCAATTGATAACTGAGTTTCAATGCATGAATTGTAGTTACCCATGTAGCTAAGGTCTAGTATTCTATGTTTGCTTGAGAAAGAGGTTATATAATTAAGGTTATCAATTGATAGTTGTAGTGATTAGGTTATTGGGGATTCAGCTCAAGAGAGTGAGTCTTAATTCAATCCTACCTATCTAGCTCGAGAGAGTAGGTAAATTGAGGTTTTGGGTTGTTCTTAATTGTATACTTGTCGAGGTTCGAAAGAACTCGCTTGAATCGTGATAGTTGATCGAGAGATGGCTATTGCATCTAAAGTCTAGCCTACCCACTAAGATTCAGCAACTTTCGGTAATTAGTAATCACGCGTATAGCGAAATTGGAAATTAATCGATCACATCCCCAATGATCCCTCTTTTCTTAAACACTTCCCTGTTTTCCTAGCTGTTAGTTGACAAATCAAATCCCTCATTTGACATTAGTTGTCAACCCCTGCAATTTACTTTAATTGTTTTGATAAAGTATATTCCTACAATCGATTAGAACATTCATTTCACTTCCTAATTGAATTCTTTACTGTATCACTCCAGGGATCGACCCCAACTCTTCATTGGGTTTATACTAGATTGTGATCGCCTACACTTAGAATTGGATGAAGTATAGTTGAGCGTTATCAAAAATGGCGCCGCTACCGAGGAGTGGTGTTTAGAATTCTTTTAGTGAAGTCTAGTTGTGATCTAATCTTGTTTGTAGTTGAATCGACTTACTTTGTTTTGTGTTTGTTGTTGGCTGCTTGTGAATAGGCGACGAGATGAGTGTGAACGCTAGCCAACTTGGACATCAAGATTACATTGGTAACTTGAATGATGTGAATGAAGCTCAATTGGGTGGTGTAGGTGTTATTCATTTACCTCCGGTCGTGGGAAACACAGTTTTCCATGTGACTAGCACGATGTTGCAGCTATTGCAAATGAAAAGTTCGTTTGAAGGGTTAGCTCATGAGGATCCTTATGAGCATATCTAAAACTCCGTGGACGTGTGTGGTCCATTTGTCTTCAAGAATATCACACTAGAGTCGGTCAGACTTCGGTTGTTCCCTTTCTCTCTAATAGGGGAGGCAACAAAATGGTTGGCTGAGTTACCAAGAGAATCAATCACTTCGTGAGAAGAACTCACCGATCTATTCTATGTCAAGTTTTTCCCTCCCTAAAGGATGATGAAGCTAAGGGATCATATTAGAACTTTAAATGGGTAAATGGGGAACCGATTCATGAAATGTGGTTGAGGTTTCCGAAGTTGTTGCTCAAGTGCCCAACTCATGGACTCCCGAGCAACGTGTTGCTACAATACTTCTATCGGAGTCTCGATTTAATAAACAAAAGGGTGGCTGACCAACTTGCTCGAGAAGGAATCATGCAGCAACCATTTGTTATAGCATCCACTCTCCTCTATGAAATGACAAAGATCAATCGTAAGTGGTACACTAAAGAAGATCAGGTGTCTCCGTTGAATTTTGGACTGACAAAAGAACAGGTAGAAAAAAACCAAGAACGAGACAACATGATAGCCAAGATGATGTCTCAAATGGGGTTGCTAAATGAACAAGTGATGAGAGATATTTTTGAAAACAATGAGGTGAAAAAAGTGTCAAGACTAGAGGAGGATTCTCACTCAGACTCTTTAAAGTCGGGTGGGAATCAAGGTTGGAACACATTTATTAAAGAAGAGCGGAGAAGTTACAATCGAGATTGGGCTGACCAACATGACTTTTGGAGGAGAGAAGACAATCATGATGTGTATCACGTGCAAACAAGTGACAGCCCAAAGTCTAGGGGAAGTTCAAAGAGCTACGAGTGGATGAATTGTTATCGCGCATTCTAGATAAGGTTGAAGGGTCTGATGACATGCTTAAAGAAATGAAGGCTGATTTCTCATCCTTGAATAATAAAGTAAACTCACATGCAGTTTCTATCAAGCAACTTGAATGTCAAATGAGCCAACATTCAGCCCAACTAGAACCCAAGCTATTTGGAAGGTGTGCAAATTATGATATGGAAAATTCAAAGGCTGATCATGACAAATGCTTAGCGGTTTTGACACGAAGTGGGAAAGTAGCAGGTGGTGATGTGAAGATGAATGATGGGCCAAACACTAGTGGAGAAGAGGAAGACATCGTTAATGTAGAGAGGTCCGACCAAGCACCGAAGAATAGCATACCCAAAGAGGAGGAAGAAAACCCAAGGCAAAGCACCACCGAAGAGCTGTAAATAGACAAACAAGGGGCTACATCTTCTCCAAAGTTGGTAAAACTGTTGCCCAAAATCAATCCCCATTTTCCTCAAAGGCTCAAAAAGCGGAATGAAGATGAAAAGTTCAAGAAATTTCTATCCATGTTCAAGACACTTTCCATAAACCTTCCTTTAGTGGAAGCATTATTGGAGATGTCGGGATACGCAAAATTCATGAAGGAACTAGTCACCAAGAAGAAAAGTATGGACTTTGAAACAATTGAAGTTTCTCATAATTGTAGTACTATTATGTCCAGCGATGTGATAAAAAAGAAAGAGGTTCCGGGGGCATTCACCATCCTGTGTACCATTGGAATGCTTCAGTCTGCCAAAGCTTTGTGTGACTTGGGAGTGAGTATTAACTTGATGTCGTATGCTATCTTCAAACAACTTGGGCTGGGCGAACCTAAATCCACAACAATGCGGCTTCTCATGGCTGATCGGTCTAGTAAATACCCCATTGGAATACTTTATGATATCTTGGTGAAGGTGGATAAATTTATTTTTCCGCTGATTTTGTTATTTTTGGATTGTGAGATTGATGCGGAGGTGCCTATTATTTTGGGTAAACCATTTTTAGCAACTGAAAGAGCTCTAGTAGATGTTGAAAGTGGGGAGTTAAAGTTCCGGGTAAATGATGAGGAGGCTACATTCAATGTGTGCAAATCGATGAAGCAACCTAGTGACATCCATATGATCTCAACGATTGATGTGATTGATGAAGCAATGGCTAGTGAGTGAAATGATGTGCACGAGTGAACCCCTCGCTATTATTCTTTCAAATTATGATGAGGATGAAGTGCAAGAATATGATGAAATTATAGATGCTCTATCGGGATTAGGTGTTCATTCTAAAAATCCAATGAAGCTTGATATTATTCTAAAAAATTGAGAGAGTCTACCGGCTAAACCATCCACCAAAGAACCTCCAAAGCTTAAGTTGAAAGCACTCCCATCCCATCTTCGGTATGTATTCTTCGAAGCGAAAGACACTTTAACCGTCATCATTGTTGCGGACTTGCTTGAGTGGCAAGTGAAATTGTTGGTCGAGGTGTTAAAACGATACAATAAAGCCATCAGATGGACAATTGCTGATATTGTAGGGATTTTTCCTGGGATTTGCACTCATAAAATCTAATTGGATAGTAAGTGCAAACAAAGTGTTGAGCATCAAAGAAGACTAAATCCGCCTATGCAAGAAGTGGTGGAGAAAGAAATCATACCTGCATCGTATCCTATTGCAGATATGTAACACACCGGAAAATAGTAGGTTAAACTAGAGCCTAAACGTGAGGGTGAACGTCAATAATGAGGGTGATTAGAAGACCATTTAGAGTTGAAATGAGGGTTATAAGAGTCAAGGCCAAAGGGCAAGTGCCAAGGAAAAGGGGCCAAGCCAAAGCCAAAGGCCAAGGCTGCCCCTAGCTTGGAGCAAGGCCAGGGTTTCCCCTAGCTTGGAGCACACTGCCCCAGCTTCAGGAGTGAGACCACAGATCGTGGTCTACACCATGGCTCGTGAAGGTGACTCATGGACTTGCCTTGGTCATGGTGTATTGGCCACAAATTGCCCTAGCTACTGCCTCAACTTCATGAGAGGGACCACGATCAGTGGTTTTGACCACAGCTCGTGGAGCCCCTCTAACTTACCGGCAAGGTGTTATCTTTTCCCAAGAAAACATACCTCAAGTGGGGTGGTAGAGCCTTGAGATCCAGTTTTGGAGGTTCATCTACAGATGGTTTTACAGGCGGTGAATCACGATTATTCATATGTAACTCCAATTTTTTTGGTTTGGAACGGAATTTGAACCTATCAAGTACGGCAACTAACTCATCATAGTCTTCAATCCCATCACTATCAAATTCATCATTACCGCTGCTAGTGCATCAACACCCAACCTCTCTTCAATAGACACTTCAGAATCCTGCTGCATAATATGATTTACCACAGAAACCGCTTTCAGATCATTTTCCTGTTTCATAGACCTACAAATGTTAAAAGTAATATCCTTATTATTCAATCGTAACTTCGTCAACCCTCTCTTCATATCGACTAAGGCACGCCCAATAGCAAGGAATGGTCTCCCTAAAATGATGGGGACCTCAAAATCAACCTCACAGTCAAGTATTACAAATTCTGCTGGAAAGATGAATGACTCCACTTTCACAAGAACATCTTGGAGCACTCCAATAGGTCTCTTCACAGTTCGGTCAGCCATAAGCAAAAGCTTCGCAAAGTGTATAACCCCAATGGTGCAAGGGATAGTTAAAGCTCTAGGATCCTATTTCTTTTGCACAAGTGATCTAATAGCAATGGCACTGCAATGTTGCATTCTCTCATCATTCTCAAAACTCACAGCCCTCTTTTTGTTCACCAAATCTTTCATAAATTTTGCATACCCATGCATTTTCTCCAAGGCTTCTATCAACGGAACATTGATGGAAAGTTGCTTCAACATAGTTATGAACCTGAAGTATTTACCCTCTTCGATCTTTTTCACCAATCTCTGTGGGAACGGAGGTGGCGGTCGAGGCATAGGAACAACATTTTGAGTCACCTCAGCTTCTTTTTCATCATTATCTTTTGGGCCTTCAGTAAACTCAATCTCATCTTCATCCTTCTCTACCACTTTTTCAACCTCAGACGGCATGGGTGGATCAATGGTTTGCGTTCCTTCTCGAGTAGTGACTGCCATACAATCCCCATCATTTTTCGAATTCTGGATAGTCTTTCTAGGAAGTGTGCCAGGCTGGCGTGGATTTGCATTGGTGGACAACTGATTAAATTGTTGCTCAAGTTGCTTGATCGACACTGCATGGGCATCAATTTTTTGACCTATTCCAGACAAGTTATTTCGCATCTCTTTCACATTCTCATCAGTTGCATCAAACCTCTTCATTATCTTTTGCATCATATCCTGAATTCGTGACATATTGTTGCCAGACTCTTTATTACCATGAAGGACATAGGGACCAGCCTTGTTATTCATGTTGCCATAGTTGTTCCGGTTGTAGTTGTTATCACGATTGTAGTTCCTATCTCGGACATATTTACCCTTACGATTGTAGTTCCCCTCACGGTTATAGCTTCCATAGTTCCGACCTTAGTTTCCTTGACCTTGGCGCCAATTATCCGAGTTGGAACCTTGGGTGTTGGCTCAGAAACCCCCCGTCTGATCATGAACCAAATATTCATCCTTCTCATAGTAACATTCCTTAACTGGTGGTGGTGGATTTCTAGATAGGTAGTTTACCGCATTTACCTTCTCAGCACCTTTGGTCACATGCTTTAATACCAAGCCCATCTATGTCCTCATTTGAGCCATCTCTTCACGAATATCATCATTGGATTGACTAGGTGCAGCTTGAACTGCAAATGTGCTTCTACCCGTGTCTGACTTTCTAGTGCTCCATGCTTTATTATTTCAGGAAATCTTCTCTAGTTTCTCAGCGATCTCCTCAAAAACGCACTCACCATATGATCCTCCAGCAATAGTATCTAGCACAGCCTTTCCATTGTTATCCTGACCTCTGTAGAAGTACTCTTTCAGTGACTCATCATCTATGCGGTGATTTGAAACACTTCTTATGAATGCAGTGAATCTATCCCATGAACTGCTTATAGACTCTCCAGATAGTGCTACAAAATTGTTCAGTTTGTCCTTGTGATTCAGCTTCTTAGACAATGGGGAATACTTAGCGATGAACACCTTATGCAATTGGACCCACGTATGAATCGAATTATATGAAAACTCAGAAAACCACACCACAGCATCACAAGTCAATGATAGAGGCAAGACTCTCAAGCCTATGACATTCATATCCAATTTCGGTCGTCCCACACAACTCTTGCAGACACTTCTCAATTTAGCCATGTGACCATGTGGATCTTCTGACGCAAAACCAGAAAAAACAACCATTTTGCTATAAGCATTTGCATCAGACTGTTGGTCACCACAAAAGTATGTCGTGGAGGTAGGAGAGGGAGAATAATAGGTCCTTTTAATTCAATTGTATTGAAGTCGACCCTGTAGTTATCATGCAACCTTGGTTCTGGCGGATTTTGTACCCTCAATGCATCTCCGAGTAGATTACCACCACGAACCTGAGCATTCTCATTACCAACTCCAGGAAGTTGAAAGTCAACTTCATCATCATGTTCCTATATGATTGGATTATTATGGACCCCTCGATGTTCCATCTTTCTCTAAGTCTTGCTTAGTTCAAGATTGTAGGGGGTCAATGATTTGCCTCATCTCCGTGTACTTGGCATACACTAGAGTAGAAACCTGTAGAAAACAAAAACAAAAGCAAAACATAAAATCAGGAAATATTTGACTAAAGTTCAATAATGTAGTTAAACTTAATCTAAAAGCC
>NW_006239255.1:319016-328818 GCF_000226075.1 Solanum tuberosum | reverse complement strand
ACGATTGTTGTCAAATAAAGAACTCAACTTGTAGGTTGGGGTCGATCCCACGAGGAATATGGTTTAGACTTAAACTTAACTCACTATTATATCCGTTTAGTCAAACTATTTTCGAGACAAGTAAATAAAGGGGGGGTTTTGTAAGCAAGTAACAAATTGTTGACTAAGTAACAAGTAAGCAAGATTCAAACTTTGAGTTATCAATATGAGAGAAACTAGGGTATGTGTGTTCCCCACAAGCTCTTAACGCAGTAATCCTAATAATAGTAATCATTTTCTAGTGTTTTACATGGAAAGTTGGTACGTTAGATACCCCTAAGTGATTGGTCCTCCAAATAGAGAATTTAATTACGCACCTTAGTCCGGCTACGAGTGTATACTTTGCTAACCCTTACCTTTACATCAGATTAGACATCACAAAAATGCATGGCTTAGTTTTCACCCTCGCTTCAATTGACATTAGACTATTAGATATCATCCACTAAATCTCTGTTGTTAATTCTTTTTTTATTAACTACCTCCTTGGTCCGACAAGTAGCAACAAGGCGAGTTCTAACGTTGCACACCATTAAAAAGACTTCTAAGCGAAAGAATTAACAATACATGCATAAACACTATTCAAAAATTACTTAATTATTATTCATACTTTGTTAATTGTCATGGTTCCCACAACCCTAGTTGTGGATTTAGCTACTTATGCTTGAAAGAACACAATTCATAATTGGGTAAAAACAATTTATGAAATTACAAGTAGAATAGATGAATACCCAAAATCTTGAATTGAAATTCAAAGAACAAATTGTATCAAACGAATTTCGGAAATTAAATTGCTAAAGTGTGCAAGTTAATTCCCAAAACACAAAAACCAAGAGTTTACAATAATGTCTAACCCCTAAATACGAGGTTTATAACTCCTATTTATAGAAAACAAGTCGTAAATAAAAAGGAAACAAAATAAAAAGATAAGTTATCTGGAGCACGACTTCAGTTGACGACTCGACCTACGGTTCGTAGGTCCCTTTTCGTGGCTCCACACTTAGGATTTTTCATCAGGTACTGGAACTTCAACTCTCTGAATCCATCGACGGATGTGCAGGACGGCCCGTGGGTCGACCTACAGTCTGTCAGTTGCTTCGTAGTTCCACACTTAGTCATAATTCCCTGATGCTCCATCTACACCTGCCCAACGACGGTCTGTCAAAGGACCTACGGTCCGTGGATCATTCCGTGGGTGTCTCCTTCTGCATAATTTTAGCTCTCATCTCCATCAATTGCATTCCAAGCTTACTTCCTGCAATTATTAGACATAAAACATTAATCTAACACAAAATAGCCCAAGACACACACAAACTCTAAGTGAAACGTATTGAAAATACCGTAAATTCACGGTATATCACCAAGTGGCCATGAATTTGCTTGAACTTTATTTCTGTCAACTTGGTTTACTGCTTTAACCCCTTTTTAATGATGTTAAAAGGGGGTAAATTGTTAAGGTATGAGATTAATGTTAGTTACTGGAATGGGACATTGTCGATTGGGGGGACTAGTGAGAGGGGGAAGAAGTTGAATAAGTTTTTCATCATCAAAAAGGGGAAAATGTTATTTTGTTGTTGATGTGAAGTTTTGATGATTTAACAAACTTCGGAAATGATGAAACAAGGGGACCAATGCTAGTTACTTGAAGATTCATGTTGATAGGGGAAATTGGTGAAAAAGGAAGAAGTTGAACAAGTTTGTCATCATCAAAAATGAGGAAAGTGTTATTTTGAAGCTGATGTTAAGTTTTGATAATTTAACAAACTTCAGAATCTAACAAAGGACCAGATCTAGTAAAGACTCAGTCTCCTGGTATTGGGACTGATGATAGGGGGAATGAACGAAACCAAAGGACGAGAGTTGAAATGGCTGGATATTAGTTTGTCATCATCAAAAAAAAGGAAAATGTTGTTTTAAGTTAATTTAAAATTTTGATGATTTAACAAACTTTCGAGTCTAACAAGAGACCTGGTTGAACAAAGACTGCATACATGAAAAGGACAAAAGACAGCTATCAAATCTGACATGGTTGATGCACGACTTTTTAGAGTAGCAGGCTCCCAGCCAATGGCTTTGTCCCAAGCTTTTGTGTCCATTTGATAATAGTCTCTTCTTTAACACAAACCGAAGATTTGACAAACAAAGTTTTGAATTTCTGAAAATTCATAAGCTCACAAAGAAAAGGTCATCTTCAAGAAAGAGCACTGCTCACGCTCAACAAGGGACCTGATGGAGTGCTAAAGCGTCTTTGTTGTATTTGAGCTTTGTGTCTTATGTTCTTATATTATAAATTTAATCATAAGTTATAAAGGATAGTAAATCGATTGCTTGTCTAAGTCATTAGTTTGAGTCGTATTAACTATGGTTAGTTAGTCGAATCGTCGATGTTTTAGTCAAGCCTTTTTACATCATTGTTTTGATGTTCTCTTAGGTAGAGTTACTTAGGAGTGTCAACTAGAGTTAGTTGATGTGTGGGTGCAGCAGAGTTGCTACTTGTTTAGCTCTTATCTTTGAGATATGAGTTGGTGGCTAGAGTTAGCCTTGTTGTGTTCTTAAAGTCTAGATCAACTAAATTTAGTTAGTTTAGTGTGCAATAGAGTTGTTGCTTAGTTTCCTTTGTAGTAGAGTTGCTATAGTAAGGGGGAATGGATTAAAGAGTTTTAATTCCTAGGTTGCAAGAGTTTGTAATCTGAAACTTTGCTCCATTTGAATGAAATAGAATTTGGGTTAAAATCTTATGAGTACATGTCGTGGTTTTCACCTCCCTTGAGAAAGGGAATTTCCACGTAAAATCCTTGTGCCTGATCTACTTCGAGCTATTTTCAGCACTACTATTATGTTTGGGACCTAATACAGTGGTCACTGGTGGACGCATACATTCCAACAAAATGCTTCACAAGTGGCATGTATGAGCCATACATGGTTCTACAGATCCTAGAACACAATTGTAGTTAGTTCTTTGAAAATTTATTAAAATGTCAAGTCACAGATCATGGTTTACGAGTCGCCGATACGGCCTATGGTTGTGAATACGAGCCGTAGTTGGCCTCATTGTTATGAACTTCAGACTTAGTGGTTTCAATGCCTTGAGTTCTATGACCAAACTCTACGGGTCGTACTTGATACTACAAACTGTAGAAATGCATTTGTGGTTTGAGGCCTAAGGATCAAGGCCTTAGTTCAAGATTCAGTGTACGAGGCAGATTGTACGGGGCATGGAAGAGGCTCGTGGTTCTTCATTAGAGAATTTGTCTTATAGCATTTTGGACCATAAATGGTCAGTACGGTTCATAGACGTTTGCACAGACCATAGTTTGGGTTCGTGGAGTTGGTATGACATAGTTAATTCTCAGGGTTATTAGGGTTTTTCCCTACCCTTTTAACTCCTAGATTACGTTGTTTTAAGCCCTAATTTGAGTCATTTCTCTAAGCCCCTAACCTCCCTCATTCACTCTCATTCTCTCAAAATCATAATGTTATGAATGATTTATGAATCAAGGATACTTTCAAATGAGTATTAATCAATTATTATAAAACAAGCGGCTTTCGATTGAAGTACCTCCATTATGAAGGAATGACATGATTTAGATACTTTCGATTGAAGTACTTCTCAATATGAAGATAATCATGATTTAGATGCTTTCGATTAATGTCTCTTATGAATATGTTATTAAATCATGATTTTTAAAGGAGTTAATCCTATGAATATGGGATTTTTCATGAATGATTTGGTATTGCTAGATGTTTACCAATTCAAAGATTATGAATATGAATATGATATGATTATGCATGATTTTTCTTGGAAGATTACTTAGCACCGAGTTGGACTAGTGGCGATTACCAAGGTCCCAGAACTATGCGCCCCCGTAGATTATGTCTCAATTGGACACTAGCTAGTGGATCCACTCATGATTAAGGACCTTACCTTAGCAATTAGGACACTCTCTTTTCAGTGTGAGAGCAGTACAATGAAATCCATGTTGTAGATCACATGGTTTATGTAGGTTAGTAGTATCCCCACAAAGCTTTATGATTTCCATAAATGATTATGATTATGACTTTCAAAATATTGCATTGATCTTGTACTATGTTTTTACGAAATCGTATGATTAGATTTATGTTATGTTAACTTGGTCATTGCATTATCATATTTTTAGACTTATCATGTCACGTTTATTGCATTTTCCCCATTCGCAGTACCTTCAAGTATTGACCGCATACTTTCTACCTATATTGTTTCAGGCTTGTAGCCAGTACGGACTTCTATCAGCATTCACAGTTATTGGTGAGTTCTCCTGGTTGAAGTATATACCACTTACGTTTCTTTTATGTCTTTCAGACTTGATTTTAGTTTCAGATGTTCGAGTGAGCTAGGATTTGTCCTAGGGACTCACTTTGTGGTAGAGACTTGTTGTCAGACATTAGATTTCCACATATATATTGTATTCAGAATTTTCCATGTTATGTTGAGATTATCATTTGAGACTTAATTACACTTATCTTTTATTTAGTTTTGTTGTTATTTTAGTGTCATGCTACGCAATGTGATTCGCTTGAAGTCTCTTGGGATTCTAAGTATACCATGTCACATTTAGGGGATAGTCTTGGATCATGACATGCACCAAATAAATTAAGTTCTTCATCTTTATTTTACTTAAACTAAGTACTTTTATAAATATTAAAAGAAATATTTGACTTTTTCCAATCATATTTATGAGTATATAAACTACTTAATCTTATTTCATTAAATGTTTATCCACAAAAATTCATGATTTCATTTTGAAGACCTATAAATCCAAGATTTGTCAAATTTCTTCTATATATATGTTGAAAATGAACTTTATTTGTCCATCACAATATTTTTTGTTTTTCCTCTTATTTCATTTTTCTCTCATTTATGGCTTCCCAAAATGATGCAAGTGTTGGGTTAAATTCTAGTCAAGAGATTAAAAAATTGGTTTTTCAACTTTCGTATGAAAAAGTAATTGAGAAACTTGAAGAGTGAATTTGTCGAATAAATAATTTTTTAGCTCTCTTTTTTATCTTTTTATATTTTCTAGATTTTTACTAACTGATGATATTCTTTATGATGTCTTGTTGGCAACGTGATCATATGTGGTTTAGTAGCTAGGTTGTTGCATTTGTTTAGGAGTCATTAAGTTGTTTCCTAGTCTTTAGGCTATAAGAATAGTGGAGTCAGTTTTCATATTCAGAATTATTAGAAGAGTAAACGTGTTTTTTTATTTATAATGTTTTCTATTTAAGGACTCTTGTAACTGAGTATTCAACAGTATCTATACAAAGAAAAATTCCACAATTGCGAGTCTTTTTCTTTCATCTTTGCTGCAGTTAATTTTCTATCATTTGGTATCAGAGCCAAGTTGATTTTTCTTCTTTTTTGAAGTACTATTGCAGCAACAAAAGATGGCTTCTGAAAATTTTGTCCAGGCCACTATTACGCGCTTCAATGGTCATTACGACCATTGGAGCATGTTGATGGAGAACTTCCTTAGGTCCAAAGAGTTTTGGCCAGTTGTCAGTATAGGCGTGCAAGAGCCAGCAACTGGTACTGTCTCGTCGAAAACACAAAATGTAGAATTGGATAGTCTAAGATTGAAGGATCTCAAAGCGAAGAATTACATTTTTCAGGCTATTGATCGCTCAATACTGGAAACCATTCTTTGCAAGGATACTTCCAAACAAATATGGGATTCCATGAAGAAGAAGTATCAAGGAACAGCGAAGGCAAAATGAGTGAAGCTTCAAGCACTCTGTGGTGAGTTCAAGACTCTATGTATGCAAGGTGGTGAGTCGGTAACAGATTATTTCTCTAGGACGTTGACTATCACAAACAAAATGCAAATTCATGGTGAAAGACTGGAGGATGTTACCATCATTGAGAAAATACTTCGCTCAATGACAACAAAGCTCAATTATATTGCTTGCTCCATTGAAGAATCCAAAGATACCGATACTCTTTCTCTTGATGAGCTGCAGGGTTCTTTGTTGGTTCATGAACAGAAAATAAACCAACAGGACAAAGATGAAGTAGCATTGAAGGCAGCAATGTCTTCGAAAGGTACAAATCAGGAGAATGTTAAATGGAATGGAAATAATTGGCACCAGAAGAAGGAGAAGAGCAGCACTGCAGATTCCAAGGAAAAAGAAAAAAGACGTGACAAGTCCCAAATTGAATGTTATCAATTTAGACACTATCGATCTGAGTGTCGCACCAAATTAAATAAGAAGAGTGGTGGCAGATATAACTTTGCAGAAATGAAGGAAGATGTGGAAACAAAGGGAGAAGAAGAGGAGATTTCACTTTTGATGGCCTACACTGCCAAAGAGAAAGCTTCAAATGATGTATGGTATCTCGATACATGCTGTAGTAATCACATGTCTGGGCAGAAAGAAGCATTCTCAGAGCTGGATGAAACTTTTCGAGATACTGTGAGATTTGGAGATAATTCAGTGGTATCTGCCATGGGAAAAGGGAAGGTACAAGTCAACTTCATTCACACAATCAGTGATGTGTTTTATGTCCCTGCGTTGAAGACAAATCTACTAAATGCTGGGCAGCTTCACGAAAAAGGATATGAACTTAATATCAAAGGTGGAGTTTGTAATATACGAAATTCTCATTTGGGTTTAATTGCACAAATTAAAATGTCATCAAATCGCTTCTTCCCTTTCTATCTTCACAACTCTACAAAATCTTGTCTCTCTGCAAAAGTTAAAGGGATTCATGGAAGTGGCATTTTCGCTATGGGCATTTAAATTTTGGAAGCTTGAAGTTTCTAAAACAAAAATAATTGGTGTTGGGTCTTCCAAAGCTTGAATCTCCCAATGAAGTATGTGAAGAGTGTGCTGTTAGCAAGCAACACCGTGAACCATTTCCAAAACGCAATTCTTGGAGGGCAAAGAAGGTGCTGGAGTTGGTGCACTTAGATATCTGTGGTTCGATAAGTCCTACATCTAATGGAGGTAAACATTATTTCATTAGCTTCATTGATGATTATAGCAAAAATACTTGGGTCTTTTTCTTAAGAGAAAAATCTGAAGCATTTGAAACTTTTAAGAAGTTTAGAGTGCTTGTTGAAAATGAAGTAGGTTGTCAAATTAAGTGTTTGCGGGCTGATCGAGGTGGTGAATATAACTTACTAGAATTTGTAGAATTTTGTGAGAAACATGGAAGTAAAAGGCACCTTACTGCAACCTACACACCTCAACAGAATGGTCTGTGTGAAAGGAAAAATCGCACAATTCTTAATATGGTGCGTAGTCTTTTGAAGAGAAGTCGCTTACCAAGAGACTTTTGGGCAGAAGCAGTTCGTTGGAGCATTCATATATTGAATAGATGTCCTACCAGCTCTATTCAAAGTATGACACCTCATGAAGCTTGGAGTAGGCGTAAACCAAATGTTGAGTACTTTCAGATTTTTGGGTGTATAGCATATGCACATATTCCAGATGCAGCAAGGAAGAAGTTGGACGATAAAGTTCAGAAGTGCATTTTCCTTGGTATTAGTGACAAATCAAAAGCTTATCGCTTGTTCAATCCTATTACCAAGAAAATAGTTTTTAGTCGAGATGTTATTTTTAATGAAGAAGCAATCTGGAATTGGAGTGATAAAAATTTGTTTCAACATATTCCGGTTTCTGTTGAAGAAAAAGAGGAACCAGAACGATCTTTGGAGATCAATTCACAAGCAAGTCCAATTGTATAGGATGCTGAAAGTGTTGAACATGAATTAGGTGATTCTCAGTTCAACAATGAACGTCCACAACGTAAGAGAGGGGCACCAAGATGGTTGGAAAATTATGAGGTATATGGGACTAGGAAATCTGGAAATACAGTAAGTCATTTTTCTTTATTTTCATATTGTGATCCTATATCTTTTGTCGATGTCGTTAAAAACCTAAAGTGGCATCAAGCCATGGATGAGGACATAAGATCAATTTTAAAAAATGATACTTGGGAGTTGACAAATCTTCCATAAAATCAGAAAATCATTGGTGTCAAATGGGTTTACAAAACAAAGTTGAAGGAAAACGGAGAGGTCGACAATTTCAAAGCTCACTTAGTAGCAAAAAGGCTACAAGCAAGAATATGGTGTTGACTATGTAGAAGTATTTGCTCCCGTTTCTCGTTTAGATACCATCAGATTGGTGATTGCTTTGGCTGCTCAAAATGCTTGGAAAATCTATCAGTTGGACGTCAAATCTGCCTTCCTACATGGTGAACTTCAAGAAAAGGTGTTTATCGCCTGGCTATGTGAAATTTGGTGGTGAGAATAAAGTGCTTAGATTGAAAAAGGCTTTATATGGACTAAAACAAGCTCCAAGAGCTTGGTATAGTCGCATAAATACTTATTTTTCAAAGGAGGGATTTCAAAAGTGTCCATATGAACATACTCTTTATATAAAAAGGAAAGGTGCATGGGTCTTAATGGTGTGTTTATATGTGGATGACTTAATTTATATCGGAAATGATGTGTCTATGATTGAGAAGTTTAAGAAGTCCATGATGGTTGAGTTTGACATGTCCGATTTGGGTGTGATGCATTATTTTCTTGGTATAGAAGTGAATCAATCAGCTGATGGTATTTTTGTTTCTCAAAAGAAATATGTGCAAGATATTCTGGACAGATTCCAGATGAAAAATAGCAACACTGTGAGCACACCAATGGAGAAGGGTCTGAAATTCTTCAAAGAACCTGAAGGGAGAAAAGTGGACAACACTTTATACAAGAAAATCGTTGGAAGCTTGATGTACTTGAAGGCAACAAGGCCTGATGTTATCCACGTTGTAAGTCTCATTAGCAGATTCATGGAGAGTCCAAAAGAAATGCATCTACAAGCTGCCAAGAGGATCCTGCGGTACTTGAATGGTACCAGTGACCTTGGAATTCTTTATCAGATGAGAGCAGCTGGAGATTTAGTTGGTTACACTGATAGTGACTATGCTGGAAATCTTGAAGACAGGAAAAGTACATCAGGATATGTTTTTATGTTGGGCTCTGGAGTTATTTCTTGGTCTTCAAAGAAGCAACCTATTGTTACTTTGTCGACTACCGAGGAAGAGTATGTAGCTGCAACATCGTGTACTTGTCAAGCAGTTTGGCTGAGGAATATTCTTGAAGAACTTCATTTTAAGCAGAAAAGACCAACGCCAATCTATTGTGACAATACTTCGGCGATTAATCTTTCAAAGAATCCAATTGAACACGGATGAAGTAAGCATATAGATGTGAAGTATCACTTCTTGCATGATCTGACTAAGGATGCAAAGATTAGTCTTATTTATTGTAGAAGTGAAGAGCAGGTTGTAGACATGTTCACTAGGGGTGTACACGGTCGGGTTGGTTCGGGTTTTTCAAATATCAAACCAAATCATTTGTGTCGGATTTTTAAATTTATGAACCAAACCAAACCAATAAAACTCGGGTTTTTCAACCTCGGGTTTTTTCGGGTTTTTTCGGGTTTTTCGGTTTTTCGGGTTGTTTCGGGTTTTTCCGGTAAAGTATTCATACACAACATATAATTTACTTGTACTTCAAATATTTCTTTAGTCCTACCAAAATACAACTATCTAAGATGTTTCTTAAAAATATAACACAATATGATATGATTAATGACACTAAAATATCCAACAAAAATAATAATAATGAAATCGCGTAAAACAAATATTGCAAATTAACAAGTCAGAATGAAAATGATCATAATTTAAAAGTACTAAATCATGCTAAAATAAGTCTAATAAGTA
>NW_006239255.1:303752-318897 GCF_000226075.1 Solanum tuberosum | reverse complement strand
TTGGACCATTCAGAATTCTAAGTTTCAAACTTGAAATAATATATTAAAAGATAAAAACTATGGACAAGTATAAGAAATATTTAAAAATTATATCAAAGTAAATATTTTTATGTATAAAATAAAATTTTAAAATTATATATAAATTCGGGTTGGTTTGGTCTCGGGTTGGTTTTTTTTAGTTAAAACCAAACCAACCCAAATATAGTCGGGTTTTTTTTTTCAAAACCAAACCAAGTCAAACCAAACCACTAGTCGGGTTTTTTTTTCGGGTTGACTCGGTTTGCGGTTTGGTTCGGTTCTCGGTTCGGTTTTGTACACCCCTAATGTTCACAATGCCCCTGAAACTAGTGTCCTTTCTAAAGCTACGCGATCAACTTGGTGTTTGCAAATTAAACTGAAAGATGTTTCAGTTTAAGGGAGGGAATGTTGGCAACGTGATCAGATGTGGTTTAGTAGTTAGGTTGTTGCATTTGTTTAGGAGTCATTAAGTTGTTTCCTAGTCTTTAGGCTATAGGAGTAGTGGAGTCAGTTTTCATATTCAGAAGTATTAGGAGAGTAAACGTGTTATTTTTATTCATAACGTTTTCTATTTAAGGACTCGAGTCTTTTTCTTTCATCTTTGTTGCAGTTAATTTTCTATCATGTCTATAATAGACTTTTGTGCATCTCACTACTAAAATGAAAATTGGCTTGTCGAAAGTATTTCTAAGCGTCTATTGCAATTATTATTTTTGATAGTGAAATCTATGAATTTGATATATGTGTCTTAACTCATGTTGTTAAAAAAAAATTATGTAATTAATTTTCTTCATTGTAACATATATTTTATTTTTTATTTAGGGTGTTTAGCCAGATGCCAAATCCAGAAAATTATGTGATAAAACAACTGAGTGAGGATCTAGGGTTTGATATAACACAAGTCAAGATTTGGTTTTATAACAAAGGATACTACATCAAGGTTTTTATTACAATTTTTTGATGATAACTTGGAAAATATGCTGTGTACATACAAATGTTAAATGTATCTTTGAATTCTCTTGACTGGAAGTTTTTAGAAAACAACAAAAGAGTTTTACAACGCTAATTGATTGTGGGCTCGACTCATGTGCATGACACTTCAAGTTTTTTAATATATTTTTTTGGTGAAATTCATGTTATTGTTTTATTCTGATTTGGATCCTTGTATATATTATTTGGCTAAGCACATTAGACCTTCAATTAAGTTAAATGTTTGATTTTGCTCCTTTAAGCAGATGGATGTTAAATAGTTAACATAATCCACGTTAAAAACACATTTAACTTAATTGAAGGAATAACATACTTATCCAAATAATGCAAGAACCAAAATCATAATAAAAAATATATATAATTCTGAGATCAAAATAGTTAACATAATCCACGTTAAAAATACATTTAACTTAATTGAAGGAATAACATAAGTATCCCTTTATGGTGGTACTGGAGGGGTATTTAGGAACCACCTAGGAGAATGGATAATAGGCTTTGCTTGTAAAATAAAAGCGGATAGTGCCTATCACGCGGAATTGCTGGCTCTACTACATGGCCTGAATCTTGCCGAAGCAAGACATATTAAGCTCTCAACGGTGGAAACTGATTCGCAGGTATTGCTAAACTCCCTATATAGTAAGAATTTCTTATACTCACATATTCGAGCTGATTGCAGGTCATTACTCCAGCGGATGAAGGATCCAGCACTGGAATACGCCCCGAAGGAGGCTAATGGACTAGCTGATACTCTAGCAAAACACGGAGGGAATTCCAAGGATCCAAACAAACTAAATGTTTTTGTAGCATCTCCTTCCTTTACTACTAAAACTCTTGAAAGAAATGCGGATGGAACTATTTCATATAGATTAGTTCTTTTTGTATGGATGATCCTTAATTATCATAAATAAAATTCCTCCATTCTAAGCAAAAAAAAAACATAAGTATCCAAATAATGCAAGAACCAAAATCATAATAAAAAATAATAGGGATAAAAAATGCTATCTGCTCTATAGTATAATTAGTTCCTTAAATACGATTGATTAACGCAAATATTCTCTTTTAGGGTTACGTACCATTTAGATTTTATCATTATTTTTAAAATTTGTATAACAATATAGCTTTTGGAAATTATCCTTTCGGACAATGATATGTTTTGGTATAATATTTATTCATATATTGCTTAATATCATAGACGAAGTCACAAAATATTAGGTTATGTCTAATATTTAGAATAAGTTACAAATTTTTAGATAGGATTTAATGTTTTCTGAAAAGATTATAGATTTGCTAGCGCTTAAACAAAATCTTTAGACCATGGTCTAAAATAAATCTATAAGTTACTAGCAAAATAAAAAGAGGATCATTTACTACACAAATGTCCCAAAAAGAGACAAATGATGAATTATTTTGCTAAACTACTCCCGCGTCACTGTTATCACAATAATAATGATCTAGTCACTTTTTTATTTTTTAAAATTATATCTTTCACTATTAATATATTTATTGTAAATTGTGATATTGAATTATACTAATTTCAGGCCCAACAAATTATTGAAGAAAGTGAGATTGATTATTTTATTTTATTGTACTCCTCTCTTCCTTATGATGGAGTTGTGTCTTGTTTTATTATTTGTATTCTCTTAGAAGCTCTTGTACCTGTTTAGACTAGTTCTTAGAGAGGGTTTTCCGTTGTATGCGCAAAAAAGGTTTTTATTGTAATTAATGTTGAGATTGATTATTTTATTTTATTGAGGTGAAATATCATGTTTCTCTTTACTTATGCATTATCAATTTTAAATTGGGTGGTAAAGATCCTCCTATCTAGATGTTAGAGTAGTTGTCCGCACGAACTAATAGTTGAGTCGTGACACAAACAAATTAAGTTCTTCATCTTTATTTTACTTATAAACTAAGTACTTTTATAAACGTTAAAAGAAATTTTGACTCTTACCAACCATATTTATGAGTAGTTAGACTACTTAGTCTTATTTCATTAAATGTTTGTCCACAAAAATTCATGATTTTATTTCGAAGACCCTATAAATCCAAGATTGGACAAATTTTCTTCTACACATATTTCTTCGTTGAGAATGAACTTTATTTGTTCATCACATTTTTATTTTCTCTCTTGTTTCATTCTTATCTCATTCATGGCTTCTCAAATTGATGCAAGTGTTGGGTCAACTTCTGGTCAAGAGATCGGAAAATCGAATTTTCAACATTCGTATGAACAAATAATTGAGAAACTTGAAGAGTGAGTTTGTTGAATAAATAATTTTTTGGCTCTTTTTTTTATCCTTTTATATTTTTTGAATTTGTACTCATTGATGATGTTCTTTATGATGTCTATCATAGGTTTTTGTGCATCTCACTACTAAAAATGAGAATTGATTTGTCAAAATTATTTTTGAGCGTCTTTCACAATTATTATTTTTGATAGTGAAACCTATGAATTTGAGATATGTCTCTTAACTCATGTTGTTAAAAAAAAAATTATGTAATTGATTTTCTTTATTGTAACATATATTTTATTTTTTATTAGGGTGTTCAGCCAAAAGCCAAATCCAGAAAATGATGTGATAGAGCAATTGAGTGAGGAGCTAGGGCTTGATACAACACAAGTCAAGATTTGGTTTTATAACAAAGGATACTACATCAAGGTTTTTATTATAAAATTTTGATGGTTACTTGAAATATATGTTTATATTGTTACATATAAATGTTAAATGTTTCTTTGACAATATGTTTAAGTTATTAGAATTCTCTTGACAAATGAAAGATTTTAGAAAACAACAAAAGAGTTTTAAAATGCTAATTGATTGTGGGTTTGACTTGTGGGCATGACACTTAAAGTTCTTTAATTTTATTTTTTTTGGTGAAATCCATGTCTTTAATTATTGGTCCATGAGTTATTGTTTTATTCTGATTTTGATCCTTATGTTATTTGGCTAAACACATTAGACCTTCAATTAAGTTAAATATTTGATTTTGCTCCTTTAAGTTAAGAACACATTTAACATATTTGAAAGTCTAATGTGCTTAGTCAAATAACACAAAAACCAAAATCATAATTAAACGATAATTCAGGGATAAAAAAATGTTATTTTCCATATAGTGTAATTAGTTTCTAAAATACAATTGATTAACACAAATATTCTCTTTAAGGGCTACCATTTAGATTTTATCATTATTTTTAAAATTTGTATAACAATATAGCTTTTCGAAATTCTTCTTTCGAACAATGTTATATTCTTGTATAATATTTATTCATATATTGCTTAATATTATCGACAAAGTCACAAAATATTAGGTTATGTCTAATGTTTAGAATAACTTACAAAATTTTAGATAGGGTCTAATATTTTCTCAAAAGATTTTAGATTTGCTACCGCTCAAACAAAATCTTTAACCATGGTATAAAATAAATCTATAAGTTACTAGCAAAATAAAAAAGATGATCATTTACTACATATATGTCCCAAAAAGAGACGATTAATGAATTATTTGGCTCAACTACTCCCCCGTCACTGTTATCACAAGTCACATTTTAATTTTTTTAAATTATATCTTTCACTATTTTTAACATATATATTGTAAATTGTGATATTGAATTATACTAATTTCAGGCCCAACAAATTATGAAAGAAGAAAGTGAGATTGATCGTTTGAAAAACAAAATAATGTATTCAGAGAATTTTCAAATATGTTTGGATTTGAAGGAACAATTTTGTGCTGCTAGCAACAATCCTGAGCAACAACGAGCTATCCTACGAGACTTGCTAAATGAATATGCTAAATTTGGAGAAGATGTCAGTTTTCATTTCCTATTATTTGACTACATGCTACTCGGATACTTTAAAAATATTTCTGAATTCATGTTGTAACCTTCAGAAATGAACTATTTTTGGAGAATTCAACAACACACATTCAATAATATTTCTAAAAAGTTCGAGTAACATAGTTAATAATTGTTATTTTCTACATTTTATGACTCACGTGTTTTCTCATCCGTCCCCCATGACAGGTTATGATGATATCGAAGATAATTGATCACTTCATTGAATATATCGAAGGATATCACATGTTCTTTTCCGAATTTGAATCCAAGCTAGATAATCTTTATAACTACAAAGATCCGAATGGCCTAGATTTGGAGCTTAGATTGGGATTGAAATGTGATTAATAAAAGGATTAAGTGGTAATCATGAACAAGTTGTTTTTAGTATTCTCTCAAGTCTAATCATGCAACTATGTTACCTGCAAAAACTATATATGTTAAGTTTCTTCATATATTTACTTTATGTAATGTTGGATTTGCCAAATTCCAACTTTTTAAGCTTCTTTATTTAACTCTAAAAATGAAGTTACCAAATTCCAGCTTCTTTATTCTTCTTGTCTCTAATACCTAGTGATTTGAATATATATGTTTAAGATTTTTATACATTGACAATATATTGATTTTCAAATCTAATCAGAGTTTAAGTTATGTATATCGTAAACAATACATCTAAAAGAGTTTGTGCTATAAATAAGAAAATAGTAGGTATGTTGATAGGAACGTTGTTGCTATTTCCATAAATGGTTATTTGTTGGTAAGATTTTACGTGCAACGTCTTGCACTCCCTCCAAATCGTGCCATTGACACTCCTATTTATATATATATATATATATATATATATATATAACCATCACGTAATCTTGAATAATTTTACTTCATAAATCACTTAATTGTGATAAATTTTGGTATAAACATCTAGTGAGAATAATATTTTTTACTAGGAAAGGAAACACAAAATTATTTGGTTCTTGATGATTAGTTGAACCTTTTCGTTATTAATGAACAAGTTAAAATTTCCTTATACAATATTAGAAATACTACGTAGTACAAGTATATATGGATGCTCAAATAGGGGTAGAGATAGTTTTATATGATATAGTCGATTTCAATTTTATCTCGACAAAGTCTGTCTACCAAAGCAGGAAGGGGGGCTTGGTTTCAGATCATTATTTGAAGTTTCTCAGGTCTTATATGCTAAATTGTGGTGGAAATTTAGGACACAAAACAATTTGTGGTCCAACTTCTTTTGGAACAAATATTGCAAGAAACAAATTCCTTCTCTTGTGCAATGGAAAGGAGGTTCTCAAATCTGGAAACATATGCTTGAAAATAGAGATGTTATTGAACAACATTTGTGGTGGGAACCTAGGGGTGGAACTTCTTCCATTTGGTATGATAATTGGTCCAATCTTGGGCCTTTGCACTTACATCAGTTAGGCACCCTAACATGTCACCCCATGAGAGATATAAGGGACCTTTTTAATGAGGAGGGCTGGGATTTTGATCCTCTTCACGATGTTGTTCCTGAATATGTAGTGGATCATATCACACATAATATGACATTTCTACAGTTGGAAGATTTAGCAGACAAACCTTAGTGGACCAAATCTAGTACTGGATATTTCAGTGTTAAGAGTGTTTGGGAAGTGCTAAGGAAAAAGAAGAATGTCAATGAAGATTTCAAATCTTTATGGGTCAAAGGTTTACCTTTCAAGTTCTCATTTCTAGCCTGGAGGATTTGGCGAGGTACTTGTGGCTAATGTCATTCATGCTTGGAATCCTAATATCTCTCAGAATTGCAGGTGTTGTAACATTCCTGAGAATGAGTCTATTAATCATTTGTTCTTGAAAGGAGAGATCGCAACCAGAATATGGTCGTATTACTCTAGAGCGGCTGGAATAATTGGGGCCATGTTGAATGTAAAACAGATGGTGAGAAAATGGTGCTCTATTGATGGTAACTACAGGATAAAGCTAGTTTATCAGGCTATTCCTATAGTTATAATGTGGTTTTTGTGAAAGAGGAGAAATACTATATTAAATGGTAGATCTTATTCGGTTGGAAAGGTGATATGGGAAATTAATAACACTATTTTGAAGTTCATTAAGCTCCAATGTAAGGGTAATTTTGGTTTGAATAATTGGCCTCTAATTGTGCAGTATCTGGAAGGGTATAGCGTAGTCTATAACTTCAAAGTGGTGAAATGGGTTCCATCTCCGATAAATTGGTTTAAGGGTAATACTGATGGTGCTTCTAAGGGCAACCCTGGACCTAGTTCAGCTGCTTTTTGTATTAGGGATCATGAAGGAAATCTAATTGTAGCTAAAGGGGTCAGACTTCAGGAGACCACCAATTTGATTGCAAAAGCCATAGCCATAAGAGAATGTTTGGTGTTTGCAGAGACAATATGTTGTCTCAGATTATTATTGAGACTGATTCTCTGGCAATGGTTCATATTCTAGAGGGACAGTGGGAAACTCCATGGAGTGTGACTTTGGAAGTCAGATTCATTCAGAATTTGAAGGGAATTGTGTCAGCAAGAGTACAACATTCCCTCAGGGAAGGAAATACTCTTGCTGATTATTTTGCTAACTTAGTTTTTGATTTTGCAGGTAACTATCAACTTAATTCTATACAAGAAGTTCCCAATGAAGGCAAAAAGATTATATACATGGATAAAAGTGGTACTCTTAATATCAGAAGATTTTTAGCGGAATCAATTTGTTGATTTACTACTTGATGCAGATTTAACTTTTTGAGAGGAATACCAGTTTAAAACATTGTATTCAGTGACTACAGTAATGTCTGAAGAAATTTCGTTATAGTTTGTGTGTTTCGCACCTGGTGAGGGCTTTGAGGCGTCCAAGAAATACCTAACCAAGACATTATTATCAATACTGGGTGCTTGTTTTAATATATGTACTGCTGCATTTTTGAATCTACAAAGAGATTACATGGTATCATCTCTTTCAAGATTGTCCTCTAAAAGTGTGATTTATTTTTTAGACAAAAATTTAGATGGTGGTATTAATTTCTTTTGAGATTCAATCCATCAAATTTTAGTTTAGAAAATTTATACATAAATTTAGAGATGACTGTAGATTGTTTTATTCCATCACGTCAGCATAAAGGCACAATCTAGTGTATGCATAGTGACAATTTCAATAGATCTAGTAGTATCTGATAATTTCTTACCTGAAGTAAGATCTTTTATGTCGTCTGTTCAGAGAACACTCATCGATCTTGAAGCTCTGACGTTCCTAGCTCCCATTGCGAGATAGAGAAGAGTGAATTTCTTTTCATTTTCAGCTAGAAGTGAAGATGGAGATTATCTTTGATAGTGGTGCTTTCTCCGGGGGTTGGACGACGACAAGTAGCTCACACGCTTAATTATGGTGCTTCCTTCGGGTATCAGAAAATAACAACAACCTTGTCTTCCTCTATGATCAGCTTCTTCCAGCAGATATGTTCAAGATATGTTACAGTGACCTTTCCACATCTTTGTTCATCTGGTCCTTTTTCTTATTTTATTTTTGTCTTATTAGACAAGGCAACTTTTGGGCCTGATCTTGTACAGTTGGTTATATTTTGCAATAAAAGGGGTCTATGGCCCGACTTTAAATTTAAAAAAAGAAAACAAAATTATCTCGAATTGAAGTTAGTCGATTGATTTATTGCACTAGCTATATATATGGTTTTATTCAATTAATTAAAGTTTCTTCTTGTCTATTTAGTATGGACATTCTTTTGTGTTAATTTGGTATTTTGTATCTTTTTACTTCTAGAATTTGATCTTGTGGGTACATACTCGATTCTAATTTGATAGGCGAATCCATACCACTCAATCCCATTTAATAGAAAACCTTTAAAGAAATTACACCCAAGTTAACAAGGTAAAACAAAGTATTATCGATAAGAACAAGTGGTTTCCAATTCAGAGAGTTTGGTTTTGTTGTTTATACTACTTTTTTTAACTAAACCAAGAAAGTAACAAAGACTAATATCGTAGAAGTTGTTCACATAGTAGTCAATCTCAAGGCAATATCGCTTACGTAGTTCCGACATATCTATACATAGTTGCTAGGGTGTGTATCGGTCGGTTCAGTTCAGTTTTAAGTATTATCGGTTCGATTTATAGGTTTTCGATTTTTAAAATGCTAAATTGATAACCAAACCAATAAGATATTTGTTATCGATTTTTGATCTTTAACGATTCGGTTTTCGATTTAACCAATAAGAAAATGGTTTCAAAACAAATATATGACTTGTCCAACAATTTAACGCGAAATAAAAAATAGAGAAATCAAATTACTCATTCAGTGCAAAAATTCTGCGTAGTGTAGTAAAAGTATAGTTAATACTCACAATTCACAACCCTACTTGTTGCCTAACCCTTGTCGTCATCGTTGCAAACCTTACCCGTCACCGTTCTTAGTTTTTTAGGTTTTGACATTGTGAACCTAATGAAGACTAAAATAATACTAAAACCTAAAGGGTAAATGCAGAGAGAAGAGTTAAGTAGTGTTAATTGTGTAGGCTCCTTATAGTTATAGTCTAATATAGTGATTATATTAATATTTTTTGTTTGATATTTATGTATGACTAAAAATAAAAATAGTAAACTATTATATTCTTAATGGTTATCGGTTAACCCAATATTAAAAAACCAATATCAAACTAATAACCCAATAATAATTTTTTTATAAAACCATTAATTAATCGTTAACCCAATAACTAAATCAATAATATTTTTTCTGTTCGATTTATCGGTTGATTCGGTTTTCGCACACCCCTAATTGCTATGGTAATTTTTATCATTTTACTGACTCAAAGGATTGATATTATGGTCATGGTCTCTCGAGCCTCTAATCGTCTATTCAGATTAGTATCATACCTATATTATTAAGTAATGATAATCATAACTAACCCAAATGCATTTATATATATATATATATGATGTATGGGAGCCAAGTAGGGCAACCTAGGTATATTTATATCTTATTCAAAAATCGAAACGCATCATACTACCAATAACCCACGTTTTGGCTCTAACTTTCCTCGGTTGAGTTCCATTAGAGATTATGCACTTAACCTATTGGGCACAAATCAACATAATAGTAAGTATAAGATTAAGAGAACAAAACATATGGTAAGAACTCCCAACAATAATGCAAGAAAGAGGGAATTAGTTTCTCATAATCTGATTACAAAATCTATAATTCATGTATCAAACAAAAAATAATGCTAATTAAAAAGATAAAAGAGTTAACCCTATGAGAATTTTGCCTTTGCTCTTGATCTATACCTCCACACTATTTGTCTCTTACTAAAAACAACCAAGTATAAACTTTTATTTTATAATAATTACAAATAGGGTGAGCTTTTTGGCCACATTTGGCGGCCTCGCCTTGGCTTTAGCAGCGTGAGGTGTCTTGCCAAGCCTTGGGGTTGCTCCTGCAGGGTGCAAAACTTCAGAAGGGCGTGGGAAATTTGTCTCTGTCACGATCCAAAATGGACGTGATCACACTTGTCTATTCCTATCAATATAAGTCAGTTTCAACCTAAACGAAATGAAAGAAATGTGAAAAGATAAAGCAAAAATAAAAACAGAAAATTTATTCTTTCTATTAGCATCCCAAAACTCGGTTGTCACGTGTACAAGTCACTAATACATATAGTGCGGAATTATGACTAGAGAGGAGATGGTCTCAAGGATCTCATCTTCAAGCACTGAACTTTGAGAAGAAAGTAATGTATGAAATAAAAGTCTCAAGCCTTTGTTTCTCAAATAGAACAAAGCATAAAAAGAAGAACTAGAAGGCCCTCCGGGATGGCAAGCAGCTACCTCTCAACATTTTTTTGATGGGCCTCAGAGATAGGAGAAAGAGAGCAATCACACGCTACTGGGCTCGAAACCTACACAAGTGTAGGAGCAAGGAGTGAGTACCAACGACAAGGTAGCCAGCCAGCAATCTAATAAACAAGACAACTAGCTACAAATCGAGTACTCCTTTCATTCCAACCGAACCTCCTCAAACTACAACTTGCATAGAAATCAGCTTAATCTAACAGTTCTACAATACACGGCTTACAAGGCTCAATAATCACAATTCAATAGTCACAATTCAACAACCAACACGTATCAAGTAAAGTCAATCTCAATGTCAAGTAGATCAATCACAAGTAACACACGCATCAATCACAGTTAACAAATATGTCATTATAAGCATCAAAATGTATCAAATCACAATAATCATATATCACATTACTAGGTGGAATCATTTTCCATTGGCTTCATATCATGTCACTAGCCAAAATCATTTTCCATCGGCTTTATATCATATCACTAGGCGGAACCATTTTCCATCCATTTTCTATCACTAGCCGGAACCATTTCCCATCAATTTTATATCATATCACTAGCCGGAACCATTTCTCATCGGCTTTGTATCACTAGCCGCAACAATTTTTCATTGATTTTGTATCACTAGCCGGAACCATTTTCCATTGGTTTTACCCTCATATGTCTCATCATCGTGTACAACAATCAATGCACATAAGCAAGTTCACACCATAAGGAAGAGACAACAATTCAATTAATTCAAGTGTGACACTCATGCTATCAAGTATTTCATCAATCAATCAATTAGGGGTCACCACAAGGCAATTCACAAGCATTATGATCAACACATAGTCGTTTCATTTAAACCCTTTTTTTATTCATTACAATTTATCAAGTGGAACAATGAATCCCGTAACTAATTTTCATTACTCCCAACACATACACAATGAAGGCAAAATACGAATTCTACTAGATTACAAGGTATAGGAGATCACTTGTCTTAATTCAACCAGCTAGTCACTCCAAAAGTTAAGTCTTCCCCTTCCGATCAATGTCCAAAGTCACACAAACTATAACAATCAAGTATTCATAATAAATTTTCGAAAACAACAATACACACATCAGTTATTTTGAAAAATGGCTCAGTCAACTCAAAACTCATTTCCGAAAATAAGGTTTGAATTTGAAAAATCAACACTTGAAAATGTTACTCAAGGCCTTAGGAACACATTGGTGAAAACCATTTCGAAAAAAGGACTTAAAATCAGTTCATGGTCTCCATTTAAGTTTAGAACTTCAATTCTTGAAAAACATTGCCATTTGTCAAACAAAATCCCTCATTTTGATGTTAAAATCCATAAATAATCAAAGGAAAATGAAGTTTTTGGGTCACAAAAGCTTACTCAAATGATTTAGCGCAAGAACTCCTTTCAAAATCGCATCCAAAGGTTTTGCCAAGCTCAAAAATGAAAAATGGGACTTAAACCCCAAAATTTCAAATCAAAACCCCTGTCTGATGTCGCTAAAGCGAACCACGCGAAAATTGGGGGTCTCACTTTTGCGAACCAAGCTCCACTAAAGCGAGCTTTGGTCTGCTTAAGCGAACCCCGCCCAAAAGGACTGTCTAGCTTTTGTGAGCAGGCCTTTGCTAAAGTGAAGATAGCAAAAGCGAAGGCCTTCCGCAAAAGCGAGGACTGCAGCACTGGAAACATCAGCCAACACAAAAATCATCGAAAGGACCCTTGAGATTCGTTCGAAATCCTGTACATACAAATCATATATGCAAATTGATTATACTCGACGTTTCAAACTCAATGGAACTGTCGAAACATGACTCTGGGTCTCCTTGATCCCACATCCATGAAAACCATAAGAAACTAACATAACGCCTAAAAAGGCTCTCAAAAAACAACCAAGACCTCACCTAGAACTAAAATCATCCCCTGAATCCAATAGAACTCTCGAAATTTCAATCTGAGCATCCGAACCCTGAATGTTGACCAAAGTCAACCCAAAGCTGTTATCTCAACAATTACCAACATAGGATCTCAAATCCTCAAAAAGACTCTAAATCTGAAACCGAAAACTCTCATAGATCAGATTCCACATTTAGAGACTAATTGAATTTTATTTCAACACTCGAAACTCCAAAAGAAACCGAAAACCACTTACAAGTTTAGTCTTTGAACCTCAAAACTTATGAAATTCTCAACTTTAAACTCAAAGTTCGAAACCAACTTTCAAAACTCAATCATAAAAGGCTCGGGGTCAAGATCGGGAGGAGCAAAACGGTAAGTTCATTGTAGCACAATTATTTTATTTTGAGTGTCTATATGCGAAAGTTTCGCTATATTTAATAGGTAAATAAAAATTATATTAAAGTTGTCTTACCTAGTGAACAAGGTAAAGTTTTTTCAATACAACAAAATTTAAGCAATTCTGCTAATCTTCAATTATTAAAATAAAATTAAGCACCAACATATAATTTCGTAAGCCATCATATATGTAGTTCAGTAGTTCAACCATTTTATAGCTTTAAAGATGTTAATTTGACGGGCATATCATAATAATATCAGTAAAAATATTAATATAATGATTAAAAAGTTTAGTCAACAGAAAAATATTACTTTCAACTTTAAAATTTTGAACAATTGAATCAGAACTTGTTTGATGATAAAAATTATTCACCTTTTCAGAATAATTTTTTTAGTTAATTTAAAAATTAGTACTTAGCCATGAAAATTCAAATTCAACTTGAAGTTGCAGTTCAAATTGAATAACAACTTATCACCTGTTTTCAACTCATGTTTTTCTTTAAATGTTATATTTATATCAATTTAATCGTGAACATTATTTCAAAAAAATATATTCATAAATATGACTAAACACAACTCTATTTTTAAATCTATCTCCATAGATTTCAATAATAGTTCTATATATATACCTTAACACCAAATAATGTGTATAACTAATACATATATTAGTTAATATTTATACATAAATTGAAAAAAAAATACTAATAACTTATAAATTAACACATTCATTATTTCTTTTAATGCACTTTACCAATATCTACCTCCTACTAGAAAGATAATAATATAGTACTTGATCACCCATCCTTCAAACTGGATATTTGATAATAGTAAAAAGGGGTGTTTGGACCAATCTTCAATTTGGGCCAAAGTTATATCCTTTATATTTTAATTTATATAATTTACTTTAGTTAATCTAAAGTAAATAATATATTTTTATATTTAGCAACAAATTTACTTTAAAATATGTATTTATTCTTAGTGAAATGTTTTTTCTTAAAAAAGAATTTATCTCAAGTTAAATTATATCAAATAAATTGAAACAGACCAACAAGACTTGTAGTAGATTAGTAAATACTCTTTCATCTTTAATCAAATGTCTCAAATTCAAATTTATATGAAGATGTTTTATCTCTAACGTGAGGCTCCCCGGAGTTGCATGAGGGAATAGTAGTTTCATGGAAAAATGTGACTGACCATTTGAAAATTAGGAAGTTGTAGTGGGATACTAGCTTTGATGTCATCCATCATATCAATCAAATCAAATACAGGCTTTGGCATACAATTTAAATAGAAATAAACAAGGTAATGTCAAATGTATGTGATTTGATTTGTATCTATACTAGCTCCTGACCTTCATCACTACTGTACACAATGAAGAAAAAAGCCTGCACAAAATATTTTTCATTCATGACAAATTCAACTTTGTTTACTCATTGCACCTACCTTCAACCTATAAGCTATAAATCCAAAATTCTACATCTTCTATAGTTTTAAATTGGTTAGTGTATTTATGTTTTTACTGAGTATTGCTAATTGGCAAGACAGAATTTTGGCACGAATTGCCAAGAGATGGGTAAATAACGAAAATGTTCCTTTGGCTCCAAAACCGCTTGTATTTCCCTTCAAAAAAAAACCACCTTTGACATTTTAATAATTATTTACTCTCTCTTACTTCACTCTTTTTATCTCCTTCAACTTCACTCTTCACTCTCATCCGTTCTTATTTTAATTTGTTGATCAAATATTTATTTTGTTGTTGGATTTATAACATAAGTATATATAGCTCTTTAAATAACATGATTCCACAATACTTTTGTAGCTTAATTTCACTCTTCATTGGAATATTTCAATGTTCAACCATTTGTATTTACGGTATAAATTACCACTAAATCAAATGGTCAAATTTGCACATTCTTGCCAACTACAATATATAGAAGTAGGGGTGTAACAAAATCGAATCGAAAATCGAACCAAATCGCAAATCGAGTCAAAAAACCCGACTAGTGGTTGGTTTGACTTGATTTGGTGTTGTAAAAAAAAAACCCGACTATATTTGGATTGGTTTGATTTTAACTAAAAAAAATAACCCGAGACCAAACCAACCCGACATTATATATATAATTTTAAAATTTTATTTTATA
>NW_006239255.1:300805-303539 GCF_000226075.1 Solanum tuberosum | reverse complement strand
AATATTTGTTTTACGCGATTTCATTATTATTATTATTTTTGGTTATTTTAGTGTCATTAATCATATCATTGTTTGTGTTGTATTCTTAAGAAACACCTTAGATAGTTGTATTTTGGTAGGACTGGAGAAATATTTGAAGTACAAATAAATTATATGTTTGTATGAATACTTTAGCGGGAAAACCCGAAAAACCCGAAAAAATCCGAGGTTGAAAAACCCGAGTTTTATTGGTTTGGTTTATAGATTTAAAAATTATATCCGACACAAATGATTTGGTTTGATAATTGAAAAAACGAACCAACCCGAACATGTACACCCCTATATATAAGATTGATATATTTAAATATAGGGTTCTTGTGAATGAAGAAAAAAATGGACAAAAAAAATATATATTTGAACAAAGTTTAATCAACTCGGATTTATCGTTGATTTATTATTCCAAATTAAAATTATGAACGAAAAGAAAACAAAAAAAACACTATTTAAAATGACAACGTATGGAGACCCAAACATGGTAGAAATAGAAGTAAATCTTACCCAAAAAAAAATGAAAAAGCTCAATAAAGCATGAAATTAAATAAAAATTTCTTGGGCAGTGTGAAATAAATAATAATTACAACTTGGACTTTTCAGAAGTGGTTTAAGTTTTAAACAGATGTGGTTATAAAAGTATTAAAAGTGGTTTTACTTTTGAGGATAATTTAGGTACACGAAATAAATGAATTTACCCAAACGCCCTTAACTTCTCACAGAAATTACGAAAATACCTGATTTTTGTTGCTCGTGTCATTTCGTGCCAAAAATCTGTCTTGCCAATTATATTTTCCGTATGTTTAAATTGATACAATTATCAAGCATACCAATATGTTATAAGGGCCGTTTGGTACAAAAATTAATAGCACATGGATTAGTAATGCAGGGATTAACAATGCAGGAATTAGTAATGCAGGAATTGACAATGCAGTGATTATTTTTTATCATGTGTTTGGTTCATTGCTTCCTATCTAATCTAGGGTTTGTTTTAAAAATCTACAAAAAACTTCCTTCCAATTATATCCTTAAATTATTATGAGATTTTCTATTTCATGTAATTGGGTTAAGGTACATAACTACCGATCAATATTTTTTTTTGTGGCCTTCGAACTAGCTAGGATAAGCACAATTTTGTATCCATGTTTGCTATTTTCTTACTTGAATTATTTGAAGACATCTTAATAAATTTATCTCACAAAACATCAATTTTCAATTTTTTTAAAAATAATAATTTACTTTTAAAGCCGAAAAGACGATAAACAATAGTAAAATCAAATAAACCGTCTACATTCACACATAAAAATTACAAATTATAATTTTAATATGTATACAATTTTATAAATTACTTAAAATACAAATTCAATTTCAATAAAAATTAGAATAGTTGTATCTTTCCTTTAATTCAACCAAAAACACACTCTTATTCTTTGACATAAATATAACAACATATGCCAAAGAATATATGTTGTTCTACCATCCTATAAACATATACACACACTCTTATCTATTCATACGTTGATACGGTAGGTCTCAAATATTGTAACACCCCAGAAAAATTTTGAGCTAAGACCCGAACCTTTCTTCGTAGTGAGTAGGATTTTACCGAGGAATTAAAATTTCTTAAGTGTTAAGTTCACTAGATGTAGCACCTTGAGTTCCAAAAAGAATTAAATTGGAAATAGCAAAATCTGAAAATTTGCAAGATAAGCTAAGTATGAGTTTTGGGTCGAATTCAAACGATCATAACTCATAGCTCAAAATGAGTTAGGTGTACTACCATATACCGTAGGGACGATATTTGAATTATCTTTCCAACGCCACTGAGTTTGCTAAGTTTCGAGGTCGGATGAGTGAGATATGACCTTTTGAAGTTAGGCTGCTCAGTTAAGGAAAGTCAAAACCGGAAATAGTAAGGGGTATCTTGGTCTTTTCCTTATCCAAACAGATTTGATTCGTTTTTAGTAATATTTTACAGGTCTATCTGATTAGGTTCAGTTTTATAATCCTAGTTTACACCTAGGGTTTTAGTTGAGAGTTTAAGAAGAGAAAAGAAGAAGAGAAAAGAGGAGAAAAGAGGAGAGGATCAAAGCGTTCGTCGAGAGTCTTGTGTTTGTTGCAGATTTTCGCCATGGGTTAATCCCTAAGAGGTATGTAAGCTTCCATAGTGTTGGGTTCTTTCACCCACATGCCAATCATGATTTATTCAGTGTAATTTCGTTCTTGAAATTTGAGGATTTAAGTTCTTGATAAGTGTTTTTGAAGTTTCATTAAGTTTTGATGTAAGATTCTACTTGGGTCAACTTCAAATAACCATATCTCTTAGAATATAAAGAGTTACGTGAGCCATAACCTATTCAATTAAAGGTATCTGAATCTACTTTCCAACGCCACCAATTTCGCGTCAATCCAATTTCTGAGTAAAAAGTTATGACTATTTTAGTAACCTATACAGTGCTGTTACGAATTAGCCGACGGGAAAATATTAGAAAGAGTCGTTTTTGTCTTCTTAACTCCAAGAAAACCATAAACGAATTTCTTGACTAATAAAAGGCTCAAAAAAATCAGATTTTCATCTTCACTAATGAAAATCATAATTCTTGGCCATAGAGAGTTCAAGAAACTAATTCAAGAATCTCAAGAAAGGTTTTCTTGATTGCTTACCTTCAAGCTAGGGTGTCAAGGCTTCTAATCAAGTTCTTCT
>NW_006239255.1:299349-300295 GCF_000226075.1 Solanum tuberosum | reverse complement strand
AGAGTTCATAATCCTTTTGAGATTATATTTCTAATCATGGGACTATTCCATGTTACCCACTGAGTCCTTGAGTTGAGTCGCTCATGCTCATAATTCCGCATGAACCCTCTGAGTTGAGCATTCTTGAAATGAGTAGTATCATTGAAGTTCTTGAGTTTCAAGTATGGTTATTGAAAACCTTGCATTGAGTCGTTCATGTCCATAATTCGGCATGAACCATATCTTAAGAAGTCTTTAGAAATGTTTAAACTTTGTTTTAAGACTTAAAGCTTTGAGTTCAGTAAAGAGTAAAGAGTAAAGTTTGAAGTCCTTTTCTTCAAAAGTATATGGGGACTAAGTATTCCCAAAGAGTTTATAAATGTTTTCACATTTAAATAAGAACGGAAACTGGGATTTTCAAAGAGCTTTCGGGCTAGTTTTCAGAAAAGAGTAATCATTTTTTAAATGCAGTAAGAGAGGAAACTGAGATTTCCAAGATAGCCTTTGAGCTAACTTTTTGAGCAATTATCTCAAATCAGCAGAAAGAAGTATGTTTTTAAAACATAAGAGCTAGTATATTTTTGGGAGTAGTATTGAGCACCGATATGGGGAGAGTTGAGACAACTCACAGCCTCCATAAACCATGTAGCCATCATGGGTAGAAAAGGGTCATACTCTTTTGATGAACCCTTTTTACATAGACTAGTAGATCCATTAGTAATTTAGGTCCTATACTTTTGGCCAGGTATAGGATGCGCTGGCAGCGTGAGGAAGATCGTTGTATCATCACAATAGCTCTTATGTGATGGTTGTCGATTAGAGAAACTCCCACAGAAGTATATTGTATTATTATATACAAAGAGTTACTTGTATTTTTATATACATACAGAGTTTTTATTGCATCTTTACATACACACAGAGTTACTATTGTATTTCTAAATACACAGAGTTGTCATCTATGTTTTAA
>NW_006239255.1:289924-299065 GCF_000226075.1 Solanum tuberosum | reverse complement strand
CTAGAGGCTTCATAGATAGTCAGTATAGTTGAGAAGTCTATATCATTTATTTTATTAAATGTTTTAAAGACTAAAGTTGCTTTTTATGGCGAGTTGTATATATTTTATTATACAGAGTTTCCTTTGGACTTAAAGTTTGTATTTAAGTTTTATGAACTTTTATTTCAGTTTTTAAGTTTTGTATGCTTGAATCAGTTTTCCGCTTGTAGTCAGCCAGGATGAGGGTTCGCTTGGGAACCAGCAATGGTCTTCGAGTGCCGGCCACGTCCAGGGTGTAGGCTCGGGTCATGACAAATATATCTTCTATATATCTAGTAGATTATGAAAGAAAATATAGAAATGGTCTATGCATACATTTACGGTCTTTTAAGTGAGTTAATACAAATATCATACGGTGATATATTTATTTTTTCAATTAGTAAATATTAAACAATTCATATTTCAAATATTGTATGGACTTGTATTGAATTACTTTTTTTGACTTGTATTAGATTTATTTAGCAACAAACAACTCTCTCTAAATAATAAAATTTGTAAGCTAATTTATTTAAATAAATTTACTAGTACAAATATAAAATATAAAAAAAATTTAAAAATTATTAAAAGGGTTTGAGGGATATTTTTGTCTTTACATAGACTAACATAGTATTAAATCCTAGCATTACTAATACCACCAAATGGAAGGTATTTGTTATACATCCTATAATATCATGTAGGGTGTATAACTAATCCATGGATTATTTATACATAGGCCCAAAATTCCTACCAAACATAGTACTAAATAATACCATACATAATACATGAACTATTTCTCCTAATACTCCCTATCAAACGGCCCCTAAGAGGTCATTTGGTAGCTCGATAGAGTTATATAGATATTATTAATGTTGATTTAACTATACAAATACTAATTATGTAATGTTTAGTTATGCAATTTTATTGGTGAGATGATTGTAATTATTTTAGAGTTATTCAAAAAATTTAAAGCATTTTTACCTTGTTAATGACTTGTCCAACATAAATTTAATTAGATCAATAAATTTTGAATATCAAAAATTTAATCGATGAAAAACATATAAAATTGGTTAAGACCATCTCCAACCCCACTCTATTTTATTCTTCATTCTCTGGAGAGTAAAATAGATAATTGAGTTTCCAATCACACTCTAAAAAACTCTCTATTCTCTATTGAGAAAATGGTCTAAAACCCCCCTAATCTATTACCCAATTTTCAACTACACACGTATTCTTTACGGGGGTCCTATTACCCCCCTAAACATTTTAAAAGTATAATATATAACCCTTAAAAACGCATGCCCAGATTTATATGAAAAAGTGACTTGCACGCGCCCTGCCACGTAATATTACCTTTTTAAAAAAAAAAAATCATTTATTCTGCAATTATTTTTCATCTATATTTTCCTCTTTCACTTTCCTTTTCCATTACTCTTTTATTTTGATCTGACAAATTGATTTTCCAGATTTGAGGATACATTCTATTATTGTCACCATCATCTTCGAGCTTCACCGAAGTTATGAACACTAGAAAAATTTGGATGCTCTCTATTGAAGCTAGAATTTAATAATATTGAGAAACCCATTTCGATTGTTGGGTGTTTTCCATTTAATGGGTTTTTCACCCAATGATTTCATTGATGAATTCTACTCCATTGATGGATCAACTACTTGATGATTTTTTCCCCAATAATGACTCTAAAGTTCGATCCTCTTGATTTTCGATTTTGATTTTGAGTTATTGTCAATATTTCGCACTAATGAGAAGTGAATTTACTGTGAGAAATTTGTGATTTGAGAATGAAAGTTACCTTAATGATGAGAGGTTAGTGAGGGCGGCGACCTGATGGTGGAGCAAAGCCGCCGCCGATGACTTTCAATTTTGATTTTGAGTTATTATCAATTTCCACACTGATTAGAAGTGAATTTATTGTGAGAAATTTGTGATTTGAAAATAAAAGTTAACTTAATAATAAACGGTTCATGAGGGCGGCGACTTGGTGGTGGAGTAGAGTCACCGCCGATGTTGCTTTGACGAAAAGAAGAACAAAAACGATAAAAAGCAACCGATGTTTCTTTGATGAAGAGAAGAAGAAAGATGATTAAAAAAATTAAAGGAAACATAAAGATTTTTGAAGAATAAAAAAATTATAATATGAAATATAAGAAATACTTTTAAAATTAAAGTTTTAATTATTATTTTACCTCTCAATCTTTTTGAGAGAGTGAACAACATTTTCTTTGTCACCTCATCATTTAGGGAGCAAATAATTCTACTTAGTGTAAGGGGGGTAATAGGACTCTCATAATCAATAAGTGTGTAGTTGAAATTTCACGTATAGGTTGAGGGGATTTTAGACCATTTTCTCTTCTCTATTTATAGAGACGTGAATAGTAGTTCTCCCAATTTGTAGAACTACTATTTATCCTCTCTATTTTTACTTTTTCATTATTTTAATATTATTTCTATTATTTTATAATTAACATATTATTTTTCATATAAGGCTATTAATTAAGTTTCTAATATTCATAATTCTTTTTATATGTAATATAAAATTTATAAAAATAGATTATTTAATATATATTACTTTCATCCGGAATTAACAATATTTTAAACAAATCAATTTTCGTCACTTTAAGTGATAATTTTAATTATTATTAATTTTCACTATAAAGTATGCACAAAATTTAAATGATACGATTGAAAATTTTAATTTAAAAATACAACACTTAACATAATAAATTAAATACAAAATAACAATATAATACATAACATAATAATTTTAAAAATCACAAATATGATTTAGTAATCGGGTAGATCGTTTTTAGATTAAATAATATTTGGAAAAAATTAGTGTATGATCCAAAGAATTACTGTACTTGTGTTTGCAGTTGTGCTTGTTGATCTCTTTTTTCAATTTTTCGTAGTTGTTCTTTAATATTTTAAAATAAATATAATTTTATATTAAATAAAGAATTTAAAAAAATAAAATTTTATATAATGTGAAAATTATATAAGGTGATTATTTTGAAAAAAGAAAGATCGAATTTATATTATGAAAGAAAAATTAAATAGAAACAAAAATAATAATACAATATTAAAGAGAGAAAAGAAGATTCTTTTTTAGAGAATAAAATAAAAATTGAATCAAAGTTGATTATCTAAAAAATAAATAAATATAAAATTATTTGAAGAGTAAAATAAAATGTAAGGTTGAAGATGCCCTCGTATTCTCTTTCGAGTGGCAACTCTGTGTGAGATGTTGCACGTAGGGGTGGCAAATGGTTGGATTGAATCGGATTTGGATGGATTGAGCAAAAATGGTTTGGATTACAATCCACCCAAATAGAATATGGGTAAATATGGATTTGGTCAAATATGATTTGGGTAAAATGGTTCTAATCCATTATAAAAAAAATTGTTTTTCAAAAAAAAAAAATTACCCCCTCCCCCTGGGAACCCCCACTTTCCACCAACCGACCCCTAAATTTTTTTTTCTTTTCCAAAAAAAATAAAAAATTACCCCCTTCCCAGGCATCCCCCATCCCAGGGCGCCCTCCCCCCTTCCACCAACGTACCTCTAATTTTTTTTTGTTTCCAAAAACAAATAAAAAAATCTGTTTTTTCAATTAAGTTTGAAAATTAATATTAAAATTTTTATTTTTTAGCAGAAATAAGAATTTTGAGTGGAAGTGAAAACGAAATGATCTATTATGGGTCAATATGGATACCCATATTTAACCCATTTTGATCATATTTATAGAGACTCTTAAAATAGCTTGAAATCCATATTCACCCAATTAAAATAGGGAAAATTGTACATAATGGCAAACTATTAATTCAAATTAAATAGTATAACCACACTTTGATTTAATTGTGCCCTGTAGCAAACTGTTTGACAGTTGCCTCTCTCCCTCAAACTCTCGCTCGCCACTCTCCCTCTCTCGCTCGCTCTCTCTCGCTCGCCTCTCTCGCTTTATACAAACAGAAATGTATAAATTATGTTTCTGTTTGTATAAAGCGAGAGAAAAATTATATATACAGATGCAAATACATATATCTTCGTCCTATACACTTATAATTATACAATACAAATATTCTCCTGTCCAGTTCTCTTTTGCCTTTCTCTCTTTCTCGCTTTATACAAACACATATTATACAAAATACAATGTATAATTTATGTTTGTATAAAGCGAGAGAGAGAACGATATTTGATATACAAACGTTTTATTTCGATTCAATTGTATACAAATTCAAATTTTATACAAATATACAAACACATAAAATTAAATTGAGAGACTCTCAACGCTTTATACAAACGAGAGGCGGACAACAATTTATACAAATGGCTTGCCAGCGAAATTATACAAATCTGAAGAGGAGCCAGTTAATTATACAATTGCTTCTTTTGTATATATGTATAGCGAAATAGCCTAGTCATAGCATGTTTGCTATGGAGCGCAATTATGCAAACTTTACTATAGCGTACAAATATGAATTTTTTGTTTGCTATATGTGAAAGTTGCTCATTAAAATATGAGTGATTCAAGTTATTAAATATGAGCAAAATGGATTCACTTCATTAATATGGGCTGAAGTTACCACCCCTAGTTGCACGTAAACAATCGTACTCCTTATTTCCTATACAGTATGAGACCTTTATTAGGGAATCAATGAGTTCCATATTATATTCTTCGAAATATTTTTTAAGAAAAGTATATTTAAAATTTATAATATACTTTTTAAGAAAAGCTTTTAATTGTGTTATTTATTTTTTTAAAATACTTAAAATTTGATATAATAAATTAATTGAATTGGCTATTAATCTATGCTCATGAATAAGATAAAAACATAAAAGAAGGAAGTATACCCAAACATAGGTTAGGATTTACTTGTTAACTATGGGAATTATTGGGGAGAGATATGAGATAAAGCCCTTGGTGACAAGAAATAACAAGATTTTAACTAAAAAAACTTCCCTTTCAATGGTCCCCATGCTTTTCTAAATGCTATGTTGATCCCTTTCTTTGCTTCGAATGAAACCAAAAAATTCTCTTTTTCTTTATTTGATTTTGTTTTTGTTTAACTATTAGGTATTCAGAATTCATTTCATGTTATGTAGAGACTATTAGAAGGGAAAATATTCTCTACAAAGAATTTCTCTAAAAATTTTAAGCTCAAATTTAAAATATCTGATATAAAGAGATCTCATTCATTCCATCACACCACATTACAATAATTTGAAGCATCAAATACGCTTGTCTCTTGAAACCGTTAATTGTTTTCAATGTTTATTAGGAAATAATTTTATCCGTATTCGGTATTTATTATATCAAACCTTCGAGTACAACACATGTATCGTGTGATATACTTCAATGATATCTATAATCACTTTAAATTGCAACTCTAAATAAACTTGTTTTAGATTTATAATTTTATATATCAACAATGTGCAAATAATTTTTTATTAGAGTAAAGACCATTTTCTTGTAGTGCTATAGAGTTCATATTGTCATATTGTGTTGTCTTCAAACGCTAATGTTCCCTTGGGACTATAACATTATTTTAAGTGAAATATGTAGCCTTTTACTTTTTAGAAATTTACATTCAGCGCCAGTAATTAGTTGCTGTGATTTTAGTGGATAAAATGATTAACCTTTAGCTAACCTACTATTCCTACACTTGACAACACTTTAAAGTATACGGTGGGATCCCAAGATATTCTTCAATGAACATCTAAAATATTACTCCCTCCGTCCCTATTTACTTGTCCATATTTTCTTTTTTAGTTGTCCCTATTTAGTTGTCCATTTTGACAAATCAAGAAAGGACAACAAATTTTTTCCTATTATACCCTTATTTACACTTCTTGAAAATTGTAAAAGTGTATGTTGTTTCCCTCCAATTTATTTCACTTGAATTCAAATAAGTGGTTGTAATTTTGAAGTGAAAAGTTGTCATAAGGGTAAAATTGTAACTTCACTGTGCTAATCATTGTTGCCTTAATCTGTGTGCCATTTCTAAAGTGGACAACTAAAAAGGGACGGAGGGAGTACTTCACAAAAAAGTAGTCCATTTGTTTTTTTAGGTATAAAATTGTACGTGTGCTGAATCTTATATCAAATGTAAGATTATCATAACACAATATTACGTGTGAATTAAACAGTCCAATTTTTTTAAATTAAAGCATGGAAAGTGTTAATGGAATCAAATCCAGAATTTCTAATCAGCAATGATTAATTGTTGATTTGATGGATAGTTTTGGCCTTTGGTGCAAAAAGGGTAGTTTACTCTTGAAACTTGTACCCCATTGCATCATCACACCCTCTTAATTTTCCTAAAATACATCATCATTTTTAAGAATATGACACGAAGGGTCTATGTAATTTAATTTGACCGAATGACTTGAGACGCTTTTATACTTAATTTTAGTTATCAATTCAATTTTTCTACTCACGATTTTATTTACTCATTTGATTTGTTAAAGTTTGATTAAATTTAGATTCGCGTTGAAAAGTCACTTTATTAGGAGCGCTATATCTCCAATATTGAATTTTCCAACGCAAATTTAAATTTAATCAGATTTCAATATGAATAACGAACACGGAATAGAAAATCAAGAAAGAGAACATCACCAATTACACATGGACTTCAACATTATTTTTAATGACTTATTAGAAATTAAATGTTGATAAATAAATAATATATATAAAAAAAAAGTGGCATTCTTCTCTTTCTCATTATCCGCTCATTTCCCACTCCATTTTCTTCTCTATGTTTGGAGAAAATTTCGCTTATGAGTAAAATTCAAACAACATATATTGAAAAATTAATTACATAAAAATGGCATGGCGAATAATGGGTTTGTCGGTGTTACTTTTTCTAGAAAAAATTGCTTCTTCTTTTTTTCTAAGAAAATAATTTGTTTTTTTTTTAAATATGAATTTTTTTAGAGAGAAAAATAACTTCCTTTGGAAGTGGAGCAAAAGAAAAATACATAGAGAAGAAAGAAAGAAAGAAAGAAAGAAAAAGTATTTCTTGGTAGGGTGGCGCAACGTTATTTTTATTTTTTTAATCGAAAATGAGAAGAGGAAAGGGTATTTTTAATTTTAATTTTAATTTTAAAAATTTTCCCTTTTTTATTCTTCTTTTGATTATATGTATATTGAAAAAATCCTTTTTGCCAGAATTTGATCAGAATGGTATTTTATCTATATTATTTTATCTTTTTAAATATTTTTTTCTTTTTAACTAAAAAATGGAAAAAAGATCAATTTATTTTAAAATAAAAAAAATATTATAGTTTTTATAAATTTCTGGTCATTTAGCATTACCCTATGTATATTTTAATGAAAATTATTAATCCACTTTCTTAATACGCGTGAACAATAAATATATTTTAATTCAATAATAGTAATGTCACATCAATTTGATCAATGATCAGATGTATTTAAAATGTTGAGTTTCATTAAATTTATGTATTCATTTGACAAACTCGTGAATATAAAAGAGTTCAATTGACAATTCAAATCTAGTATAAGAATCTCTGAGGTCATTCCACCATAAAGGTCTAAATAATTTCCCCTCAATTTTACTTTAAAACTTTAATTCCCTCCTAAATTTTGCATTAAAAATTAAACTCGTTCCTCAACTTTGAATAACATTCATTTTTCTTCCTTATCTTATGTAATATTTATTTTACCCATTGACATTTTTCAATTATCCATCTATGTAATGCCTTTTTATTGTAAAAGAAATACAGAATAAGTAACTGGTTATGTAGATACTCTTTCCTATCCCAATGCAAATAACTCTTTCCGCAATGAAGTTTTTTGTGGTCTCTCCGAATATTTTAGCAATTTTGGATGCAAACTTAATTAATTATCACTATAAATTCCACCGCTAAAAATAAATCAATTGCCACTAAATATCTTATTAGGAAAGAAAAATGACTATCATGTGACATCTCCATGAATACCTAGGCAATGTTTCTCTATGATCAATAATTCAACATACTTCTGGACAAGTGCAGAAACTATATAGCATCCTAATCTATATACTAATATACCATTCATACAATGCCTAAGGATTTAATTATTACTACTAATGTTTAGATTTTAGGATCCATAGACTAAGATATATGTGCTAATTAACATGCAAATAGGGACTTCATGTTTATACATCAGAGTAATCCCTTAATAATTTGTGGACCCTCAAAGTCAAAAGTTGTTGCCTAGCTAATTAATCTATGTTAAGAGATAACGGTAACAAAATATAAAAGGTGTAACATGCAACCTCTTTTGACTTTTTGGTAAAAAAAATTTGAAAAAGGTTAGGGGCCTCTTGTTTATACTCAATTATTTTACATCAAGGATATCTCTTGTATACTTTTTTATTTTGTTTAACTAGTGAAATCTCAATACATAAGAATATGTATTACTACTTTAATTTTTAACTGTTAAATTAGTTAGTTAATATAAATACTGAGTGCAAATAAATTTTTACGCATCTATTAAAATGTCTGAAAGTTAATTTTTACATATCTATAAAATATCTCAAAAAATAAATTTGTCCTGGACTCTCTCTCATGAATTAACATATCTTGATTTTTTGTTAAATAAGAAATACTTATTGTTTTTGGCTCGGATTAAGATCGTATAAATAGTACGAAAGAAAATATAAAAAACGAATGATACTCCATCCATGTGTTAAATGCTATATGTACTTATGTCGGTTTTATTGGAAAATGCATACATGTTGTTTAAATATGAATTGTGAGTACAAGTCTTGTTTTTTTAAATAAAATGAAGTGAACGTGTTAGTACATAATGCGTAGTATTAGACATGGTGAAAATTAAGAAGTATGTTAAGAATTTGGAGACGATTTTTAAGAAAGAAGTATCTAATCATGTGAATTTTTAATTTATTTTTTGGTTAAAAATATCTCATGAACTTTGATGGATGATGGGTGGAATAATAATAATGTAATGGGAGAATTCAGAATAGAGTATTTGTATTCAGTAGCGAATCAAAATTTCGATTAAGAGATATTAATATATAAAAAACTAAAATGATCATGTAGAAGTTATTACTTATCAAGGAAGTTTTATGTATGATACTATATA
>NW_006239255.1:265589-281912 GCF_000226075.1 Solanum tuberosum | reverse complement strand
TATATATATATTTTATATTTATTTTTTTTACCTAACTATACAATATTATTTTGTGATAAAAGAGATGTCAATGACACCCCAAATAGATGTGATTTCGCTATTGTCTGCACTATTTTATATTTGCTCACATGTAATAGCTACAAGTTCAATTATTGTTTTTGTTATATAGTTGAGTGTGAACGAAAACTTTTACTAGGGGCACAATCAAGTCTGAGGATCCTTTACTTTTTTTGACACATGGATAGTGGGGGCTCCTCTATTTAATTTTATAATGAAAGCAAATGAAAAGTACTACTTCCTTTATTTCTAATTGAGAAAATACATAAAAATCCATTTAAACTTGGTCGGATAATTTACTTTAATATTTAAATTATACGGGCATTTAAATATCTACTTAAGGTCTTTCAAGTGAATTAAAGATCACCCTAAGATTATTATATCACTCTCACTTGCCATATCATAGTCATGTAAGTGTCACAACATAGTCATGTCAGCACCACATCATTAATTGTTTTTTTTATTAATTATTTTCACAAATTTTTCTTTAACACTTCTTAAACTTAATTTACACTAAGTAATTAATTACAAATGCATTTTCTAAAATTAAAATTTAAAATGTGGATCCATTTTTATTCCCCCATACCCAGCCCCCACCCACCCCCTTCACTTCTTTCTTTCTCCTTCTTCCTTCTTCCTTCACTTCTTTCTTCTTCCTTCTTCTTCACCATTTCTAGCTCTTAACTATTCATTTTTTTCCTCTTCATATTTTCCAATGAGCTCCACCACATCTCTATTTATAGAGTCTTGAAACTTTTTCCTACCAGAAAAGGACTAACCAATATTAAACCTTTTCCTAAAAGAAAAACCTATTTACGGTAAGAAACTTAGGGGAAATAAAACTCAACAAAATCTCCCCATTGGCCTGAATTTCTGACAAAATAAATTTGTTCACTTTCTTCACACAATCTTCAACAGCTTGCATCTCTTCTCCATAATCTCCTTCGCAAAATCTATGTCTCAACACAGAGAACCTCTCTGAAACAATTTCTCCAACAAAATCTTCATTATTGTAAAAAAGGTTGCGGCTAGAACTACACCCGTCAAGATGAACACTCAATTTTTTAACTTGGTTCAATAATCAATTATTGAACCACTGGACCTGGCTCTATCATTGAACATCCAACATGGCTACATCATTGAACCATTGAACCATGGAACCATGACTATATCACAAAACTTAGCTCTGATACAACTTGTTAGGATCGAAAACAACTAGGTGTCATGCGTGTAACACCTCAAAAAAAATTTGAGCTAAGACTCAAATGGTTCTTCGTAGTGAATGAGATTTTTACAAGGACTTTAAAATTTCTTGAGTATTAAGGTCACTAGATGTAGCACCTTGATCCAAGAAGAACCAAAGAGAAAAACATTCAAGTCATTCTTAAGTTTGCTTAAGTTTTGGGTCAACTTCAAACTACCATAACTTCTAGTACAAGATGAGTTAAGTGAGCTACAAGATAGAAAATTAAATCCCTTCGAGTCCTTTTTTCAATGCCACCAAATTTGCTAAATTCCGAGCTCTGAGTAAAATGTTATGACTAATATACTAACGACGCCCAAACCTGGCAGCAACTCTGCGATGGCTCCGCGTTACGGAGCCAATTACCGGACCTCACTGCCTGCCGAAAAATTATTCCGACTTCCAGCTCATTTTAATTATTTCTTTAAGGGTATTTTAGTCCTAAAATCTTAGGAGGTCATCTAAATTGCCCTAAATGTGTAGAAAACCAGTTTTTCATAAATCAAACCCTCTCATCCACTCCAAAATTCTACGCTCAAAAAAATCAAGAAACGCTAAGGCTAGGATTCATCTTTCAAGATTTTCCTTCAATTTGCTTCAAGAAGATGATTCTTTCAGGTATGTAAGCTTCCATAGTGTTGAGTTTGTTCACCCACACGCCAATCATTTTAATTTCAGCTTTAAATTTGTTCTAAAAGTTGAAGCTTTGATGTTCTTGTTATGTATTCATGAATTTGCTTTTGTTCTTGAATTGGGCTGAGATTGAGGAGTTCTTGAGGTGATTTATAGAGGGGTTAGAGTTAAATTCTAGTGTACATGTGCTGGGTATCTAAATCTAATGAGAGATTGAGAAAAAGAATCGAATTTAGGCGAATTGGGGTTAGAAAACGAAGAAGAAATTTCGTCGAACGAAATTTAAAATTGGTCGCGCGCCTAGTGCCCAGATTCGAAATTTCAACTTCGTGTCGCGGAGCTGACACGAGGTGTTCTGCCTCAAAAAACATTTTCGAAACCAAATTTTAAAAGCCTCTCCGCATTGCAGACCCACTCTCAAATATTGGTTTTCAGTCTTTTCTCATGTTTAGCTATCTAAAATCATTCATAAACATCATGAGACCTTTCCTATCACAAATCACAACCTTGAATTCATAAATCACATTCAAGGTAGAGTTGAGAGTCAAGTCTTGAGAATTCTTTCGAACATTTTTTAGAAAATCCCTTTTTGTCTTTTTGAGGAGTCTTCTACAAATTCTAATAACTTGTTTCAAGACTCGAGCAAGTGAGTATGAGAGTAAGAATAATGTATTCATGAGTCTACCTTGTCATCATGAGATCTTTCTTATCATGAACTATAACTCTTGAATTCATAATTCACATTCAAGAGAGAGTTTAAAAGAAGAGTTCAAGAAAGCCTTTGAGTTCAATTGTGAATCCTTTGAGATCAACTATCGATTTGAACTAAGTTTTGAGGAAGTAAGTTAGAGAATAAGAAGAGTCGTATACATGAGTTTCATATAGTTATGTAGATCATCGAGTGGAGTTGTTTCATGCCATAAATTTTCGTCATGAACTTCGTAAGTTGAGCATCTTTCAGAGAAATGGTATCTTCAAGTTCTAAGCCTTTAAGTGTTGAGTTCCTAAGCCCTTTTGAGAAGCATCTTTGAGTGCTTGAGTTGAATATTTCATGCCCATAATTCCGCATGAACACTATAAGTCGAAAAATCTTGAGATGAGTAGTATCATTGAAGTTCTTGAGTTCCAAATATTGAGTTCTATCTATGGTTATTGAAAACCTTGCAGCAAGTCGTTCATGTCCATCATTCGGCATGAACCATATTTTAAGAAGTCTTTTATAAATGTTTAAACTTTGTTTTAAGACTTAAGCTTTGAAGTTGAGTAAAGAGTAAAGAGTAAAGCTTGAAGTTCATTTCTTCAAAAGTATATGGGAACTAAGTATTCCCAAAGAGTTTATAAATGTTTTCACATTTGAGCAAGAAAAGGGAACATCGATTCCAAAAGAGCTTTTAAGCTAATTTTTAAGTAATTATCTCAAACCAAAGAAAGAAGTTGTTTTAAAACATATGAGCTAAGTATATTTTGGGAGTAGTATTGAGCACCGATATGGGGATGCAAGTTCATATTAACTCAAGCCCCATAAACCATGTTGCCATCATGGGTAGAAAAGGGTCATACTTTTTAGATGATTCCTTTAGTGTTTTTTAGCATAGACTAGTGGATCCACTTAGTGAGTTAGGTTCTATACCCCCGGCAAGGTATATGACGGTCCTTGGTAGCGTGAGGTAAGAGGTTGTATCACCACTTAGGCTCATAGTGGTGGTTGTCGGTTAGAGAAACTCCAACAGAAACTATATTACTTTATTATATAAGTAAAGTTGAGTTTGTTATTGCATTTTCTTTAACGAACTAAGATGTTTTTACTATTTTATAAAGCTTTCCATATATTGCATGTGTATTGTTGCTTTATATTGAGTTGAGTATTCAGAGTTGAGTACCCAAAGTCAAATATCATATCTTTGAAGTTGAGTATCTAATCTCTGAGTTGAGTACCTTATCCTTGAGTACTTCTGAGTTGAGTAAGTTGAGTAGTTTTGAGTATCCTTGAGTATTCCTTGAGTTGAGTAAGTTTGAGAAGAGGTAAGTATGTTTCCTTTTTATCAAGTTTCAAGCTTATGTTTATGTTTTAGAATTCCCCTTACATGCTCGTATATTCCACGTACTGAGTCATTTGGCCTGCATCTTTTCATGATGCAAACACAGGTATTCGGGATCATCAACAAGAGATTCGTTGATATATCCGAGAGTTCGAGTTAGCTATGGTGAGCCTCCTTATTTCCGGAGGATTTCATTTACTTTTCAGTTTAGTCAGGATGTCGTGGGTCTTGTCCTGACTTCCATCTTTATCAGTTAGAGGCTTCATAAATAGTCAGTATAGTTGAGAAGTTTGTATTATTCATTTATTTTATTAAATGTTTTAAAGACTTAAGTTGCCTATTTTATGGCGAGTCGAATATATTATTTTTATTCTAAGTTGTTCATTTGAGTTAAAGTTTTGAAAAATTGATTTTATTGAGTTTTATTCAGTTTTAAGCTTTTGCATGCTTAAGTTAGTTTTCCGCTTGTATTCAGTCAGGATGAGGGTTCGCTTGGGGACCAACAATGGTTCTTAAGTGCCGGCAACGTCCAGGGTTTAGACTCGGGTCGTGACAATGCGGAAACTAGCAAAGAAAACCTCGAAAGACCACGAGTAAGAAGACAAATGAGAAATATACCAAAAAACACAAAGATTTAACGTGGTTCAGTCAATCGGCCTACATCCACAAAGGAGATGAGCAATCCACTATAAATATGAGAGTACAAAATATAGAGAGAAACAACCTCAATCAATTCACTCGGAATACATGGGATGTGTTAGGGTATATACTATTAATCATGTGTTTAGACATAGTATTCTAACAATTTTCAAGATTAAATATCTAAGTGGGAGATTGTTAGGGTATATACTATTAACCATGCATTTAGATATAGTACATTATAACAATTGTGATGGTTAAAAGTCTAAGTAGGAGATTGTTGAGATATATACTATTAACCATGTGTTAAGAAATAATATTTATTATAGAATAAATATTTGCTCAATTTTAATAGATCATATATTCGTTTATGGTGTATGTTTACTTATATAGTAGATGATTTAGTGTGTAGAGTTTTAGCTTATACACAGAGGATTAAATCATCCGTTCTTATAAGTATAAAGTTTTTTGTTCACAATCTAGGATGGAAATTGGACATGCCATCGGTACGATTGTAGCACAAGATTATATGTAATTTATCTTGATTATGGGAACGGTATAGTTCCAACTTCTTGTGCTAGTGCATTTTGTATGTATTGAACGGGACCGAGTAGAGATAGTTGTTTTAGACTGGCTGACAAAAACATATTCTCTGAACTATTAAATGTACTTATATTCTTAATCCTGATATAACTATTATGATCTGAATAGATTAATTATAGTTTTGATTTATTAAAAGGTGAGATTTTGAGATGGGTCAATATGCCTGGTAAGTTGGATGATAACAATATATATTGGTGAAATAATAAGTTAGTTGATTGAATCCATGTCTCGTTATAGAGATTGATTGATATGCATTTTTGAGAAACTTATAAGTTTTCATCGTGTCAAACCTTGCAAGTGGATTTATGAATTCGACACATGAAATAAGTTAAGTAGTGCTCTAAAGGAAATTAATCATTAAGTTAAATTCGTCAGTAATTTAATTTATTGATTAGTATTTGAAATCTTAACATGGAGAATTACATAAGTGTTTAATGGGGAATTGCGAAATATAAATAGAGGAGTGCAATTACGAATTTCTAGTGGAATGATTTGTAATTTATTATGGTAAGAATAATTCAAATTAATTATTTGGAATTATTTCCATAATAGGAAGCCTCAGTAATTAATTATGTGGTCCCTCCAGTGTTCATATTTAACTAGCACTCAGAATCCTATTTCTTAGGGGGAAAAGGAGTAGGCGTGTGTGTTTTCTTGTTTTTCAAGAAAATTGGGTTTTCTTCTCCTTTTTGGATTGGGGAAGATATTTCTATAAATAAAGATTCTCCTAACCTAGAAAAAGATTGATTTGTTTTCTATTCGATACTTGCCCACCCAAGTATTGAGAGAGTTCAGATGTGAACTTGGATCATTGTAGAAGACCATAGCTGCTGTCTATCTTGTGGATTTGCTTGAAGGTCCGTCTAACTTAGGGATTCACTTGAAGGTATTTGCTCACGCTTCAAGAGGTATTTATCGAATTAAATTCAACAAGTTTATGTGTTCTAGCATGATTGTGTGTTCTAGCATAAACGATTTGGTTATCTATTATTCATGTAATTAGTAAGATTCTAGTATGTTTCCGTTGTGCATATAGTTTTCCAACAGGAGGTTCACACTAGTGATAACGTATCAAGCTTGTGTCACACAAATCCCCCCCCCCTTCCCCCCTCCCCCCTCCCCCTCCTAACCAAAACTCTCAAGCCCCTAGGACTGCATTGTGAATGTTGATTAAGTTAGAAGAAACATACCTCTATTTATAGAGTCCTAAACTTTTTCCTATCAGAAAAGAACTAACCAATCTTAAACCTTTCCTACCAGAAAAGGAGTAACCAATCCTAAACTTATTCCCAAAATGAAAACCTATTTATGGTAAGATATTCGGTGCAAATAAAATCCAACACTTATTGCAGTGTAAAACAAGTGATTAAATAAAAAGTATCTAAATCTATTATAGAGAAATATATTACTTTTATCCCGAATTTGTAATTATATAAGGTAATTATTTGGAAAAGAAGTAAAGAATTATTGTACGAGATAAGAAAATAAAAATAATAATATAATATTGAGATTTTTTATTTTTTTTGAAATATAAAACTGAGAATTGAATTAAAATTGATTGTAATATCTATATTTGAAAGTATGAGTAAAAGAAAAGTCTTGAAAAATGCAGGATTCACATTTGAAAACTTTGAAAGTGAACCGCGGCTACAGAAGAAGTAATAAATTATAGCCCCAAATTGAAACATTTCCACTCAAACTTCTTCTTTCATCTTTGTCTCTGTTTTCCAAGTCCCTTTCTTTCCCCATATCTCTTCTCTTGTCCCTCACTAAGCACACATAAAAAAAAATGGATTCTTCCTCCCCCATTTCTGTTAAAAAAGCTCTAAAATCCCAAGAATCAGCTCCACAATCTTCACCAAAGCCACAATCTTTGAAGAAAAGCTTTGTCACTTCTCTAATGGAAGCAACTACTTTACGCACCCCATCTTTTAAAGAAGACTCTTACTTCACTTCCCACCTTAAACCCTCTGAGAAGAAAGCATTACAAGAATTGAAAGACAAGCTTCAAGCTGCTGCTTCTTCTTCTTGTTGTTCCATGTGGGGTATTCCACTTTTAGGTGGAGATGAAAAGGCTGATGTCATTCTCTTGAAATTCCTCAGAGCAAGGGATTTTAAGGTTTCAGATTCACTTCATATGTTGGAAAAGTGTCTTTCTTGGAGGAAAGAGTTTGGTGCTGACACCATTTTGGAAGGAGATTTTTCAGGATTTAAAGAACTTGAAGGAGTTGTTGCTTATATGAATGGTTATGATAGAGATGGACACCCTGTTTGTTACAATGCTTATGGGGTTTTTAAAGATAAAGAAATGTATGAAAGAATCTTTGGAGATGAAGAAAAATTGAAAAAATTCTTGAGATGGAGAGTTCAAGTTCTTGAAAGAGGAATTGAACAGCTACATTTCAAGCCTGGTGGAATTAATTCCATTATTCAGGTAATCAGGGGCGGAGCTAGTAGTCCGTATGTGGGTTTCACTTAAAATTGTCATTATAAAATTTAAAATCCATAAAGTTAAAATCGTAGCTTCGCCTTTGCAGGTAACTGATCTCAAAGATATGCCTAAGAGAGAACTAAGGGTTGCTTCAAATCAGATTTTATCTCTTTTTCAAGACAATTACCCTGAAATGGTTGCTCGTAAGGTGAATCTTTTCTTTTCATTTTGAGTAAAAATCTCATCTTTTTACCTCCATAAATTGTCTTTTAACTTTTTTTTTATTTTAGATATTTATCAATGTGCCATGGTACTTCAGTGTGTTGTATTCAATGTTTAGTCCATTTCTGACTCAAAGAACCAAGAGCAAGTTTGTGATAGCCAAGGAGGGAAATGTTGCTGAGACATTATACAAGTGGGTATTTTTATTGCATTATAGTACTAATTAATTGTTGGTTTAGAGATATAAAAAAAAAATTTCTTTTTTTTTTTGTCTTTTTTGCTGTCTGTCTTGGTATAATGATCTTTGAAATGCTTCTATTTTGTTTGTTTCTTGATTTTCTTAATAATTTGAGATTTGATTATTCTAAAATTTCGAAACATTTGTTGTGATCAGATTCATAAGGCCTGAGGATATACCTGTTCAGTATGGTGGATTGAGTAGACCTACTGATTTACAAAATGGCCCCCCAAAACCAGCTTCTGAGTTTACTGTCAAAGGAGGAGAGAAAGTCAATATTCAAATTGAAGGCATTGAGGTGCATTATTGCTTCTCTCATTCTTTTCCTACTTTTGGTTTATTTTGAATATCAGATTCAATTATTATTTGTGTCAAATTTTGAAATTACAGCTTCACTACTCTAGCTGTACATAGGATACTCAATAATTTAACCTTCTAATTAAAGTAGATCCCACATGGGGTCATTTTTAATGATGTTACATTATGCCTGTCTTAATGTCCTTGACCATGCTTTCACACTATATGCTCGTGTGATTAAACAAGGATCAAAGAAGAGTTCAAGAAACAAAGCAAAACTTTTTACTATATATCAAAAGTTCAAATAAAACCTTAATTGTCTTGAAAATGTAAATGACATTTTTGCGGCCTTAATAGGGAATTATTAAGGGTAATACAGAAATGTATCATTTTCTCACTTGAGCTGACGGTCTATGAAAAATAGTCTTTCTATGTTCGAATGGTAGGGGCACGACTGCATACACACCACCCTCCCCAGACTCCACATGTGGGATTACGCTGAGTATATTATTGTTGTTGTTGTTCTCAATGGACTAAAAGGGAAATAGTGTTGTGTTGTTGATATGTTTGGTTAAGGTATTTGAGGATGTTATTGAGTGGTTTTGAATATTTGAAACAGGGTGGTGCAACAATAACATGGGATATTGTAGTAGGAGGATGGGACTTGGAGTACAGTGCAGAATTTGTACCAAATGGTGAAGGCAGTTACACCATTGCTGTGGAGAAACCAAGGAAAATTGCAGCCAATGAAGAGGCAATTCACAATTCATTCACTTCAAAAGAAGCTGGAAAAATGGTGCTTTCTGTAGACAACACTGCCTCTCGAAAGAGAAAAGTTGCAGCCTATCGATACATCGTCCGCAAATCTGCAACTATTTCAGCCTAAAATGAAGCAAATCTATGGTTTTTTTTTACTCGCTTTATCTAGGAGTACCTTGTTTTTACATTTTGTTGATGAATGTTTGGGCAAGTTAGTAGTAATATGTTATGTGATAGTGCCCTAGTATGAATGATATGAATGTATAAATGGTGGTATTATATTGCTTATTAGTACTACTAAAACTAATATGAAGTGAAAAAGCATTAATTAACTTTGCTAATATATGGATTACCACTTCCACTTGATTTGTGGAAGTTATTATAAAATGTTGTGTTGTTAAGGGTCAGTGGCTTTTTTTGAAATTTTGTTGAGATGTAGTGTGTTTTTGCAGATGTGGGTCAGTTGGTAAAGACTTTAGAGAGCAAAATGTCTAGATTTGAAAAGGAATTGAGTTGGTGTGTTGTGTTCTTTTTTGTTGAAAAAAATTCAGTTTTATGGTCAGGCATGCTTTTTTGGGAAGTGTAAAAGAAGAATACTTTGGGGCAGGAAAGAGTGGATGTGGACTGAACTCTGGAGTTTTCCTGGGGCCATATCATATGGCAAGATTTTGGATGAAATTATTAAAGCAGACTAGTGGGGTCAATAATACTAATCAGACACAGGGAGAGACTCTGCTTCTCTTGTCTCATACTTGTTATAATTCAAATTTATTGGAGCTCTAGCAAGGATTAGGTGAATTTCACATTATAGTAGTTATATAAGGACAAATATAACATAATCTATCGACGACAAGGGTTGTACTGGAGTGGTAAGCACTTCTATATCCTTAATCAGATGTTTGATCGGGTTTTAAATTCCTCTTAGTACGGAGTTGCCTTTTTTAGAAAATGTTTTACCTCTCAACAGGTATAACAAAAATTAAGAGTTTGGGGATTCTAAATTTTAGGACAGAAGAGAAAAATATTGTAAAACATACTTTGTTATTTTTAAAAATGATTTTTTTTTTTGTTGATAGTGAGTTCGAACCAACAACATTAGTGTGTAAAGCATTTCCAGAGCCTCTTCCTTACCATTGAGTCTTCAATTAATTTTGTTAAGGATCGCACAAGTTAATATACATATATATTTATTTAATTTTCTAATTTCTAATACAAATACAAGATTTGTGAAAAAGTTACTGGGTTCGTTCGAACCCACAAACTGCCACTTAGCTCTGCCCCTGGCCCCAATGTGGGACTTCTAGCGCGAATTCAAATTTAGTTTCAGTCGGGCATGTTCATAAACTATTTTTTATATGTCGAAGATATTTTTGACCCCTTTTTTTTGTGTGTATATTATTCGAATTAATAGTGAACATCAATATGTATAGTATTTCACTATTTTGGGTGCAGGCTGTGCAAAGCTGAGTTGCTGTTACTCTTCTCTGTTTGTTTTTGGGTTACTGCAATGATATGATGCTGTGTATGGCTTGGCTGTTTTTGATCTAATGAACTCTTTATGTTTGCCTTATTCTATTGTGTTACAGTGACTTTCAACAGACTCGAGGTTTGTCAGTTTTTGCCATAGGTTTTCTCTAATTCATGATTTTTTTAAAAATAACTTTTTTTACTATTATAAGCTAAAGATGAAAAGAGCAAAAGAAAATCATTTAAATTTCAATCAAGTCTTGTGAGTGTGAAACAGTAAAAGTTTCACGTGAAAGTAACATACGTAATATGTAAAACTCATTAAATTCTCTTTCAAAATTGGTCATCATATTGAATGTGTCCACCTCTTCACAATCCTTCTTTAAAGATTTTAAGGTACATTTGTAGCTCCATACTTTTGTGAACTTCTTTAGATAACTATTTTTGTGGATAATGTTAAGAATGAACAAATACTATAGTCTATAGGTATGCTTTTGGTATTATTCCTTTTAATGTAATGCAAAGAATTAGATAATATTTTGTAACTCTGAATAATTAAATTTGTGTAATATTTCTAAGTTGAAAGTATATGTGGAGTGAAAGAATTAAGTTACTTTTTCATAAGTGGTTTATATTTATTTAAATGTCGGTTTCTTAATTTGTAACTTCTTAAGTGAAAAAAATATTAGCTTTTGAGAAGACTTGAATTTATTTGTCTTTATGACAATTTTTTCATTATAGCAAGATTATCGTTTCATTATATTAACTTCATTTAGCTTCTTACGTTTTTCTGATACATAAACGTAGATGATGTGCCTATTATATTTTTATGAGCAATCATTGTTTGCGAACTTTAATTTTCAGCTAAAAGTGCACGTGTTTAGGCGTGTTGTGGAACATTCGAGAGTGACCGGCCTAAACGATTTGCACCCTAGTAAAGTTATAATCGTTTTCAAGGAAGTGACTTGTCATGGCATAATATTTGTTTGCTAAGTTAATTTTGTTTTCTTGTTGGTTGTTCATATTATCATATAATATTGAGAAAAAAGACAAATATATCCCTGAACTATCATAAATGATATCTAAATACCCTTTGTTATACTTTTAGGACACTGATGTCCTTACCGCTAATTTTTGGGGTGTATATATCCTTTGGACTAACGGAGGGACACGTGTTTCGTTCTTAAAGACCTACCCGAAATTTATTTATTTTTTACCCATAATTAAAGAAACCCACCCAACTAAGTAAATATCCACCCAAATAACTAAGATCCTACCCAAATTATAACCCAAAATCTTCATATGCCCATTTCTAAAATAAAAAAAAAATCATTCCTAAAAGAATTCAGATCTTGATACCACAAACCACATCATACATCTCAAAGGAAAAGCAATACACTGAAGCATGTCAAAGAATCAAATCGGAAACAAAATTAACATCAATAAACTTTCAAATTCCAAGGAAAAAAATAATCAAATTTAGGGTAACAACTCACTATACTTCAATCAACAAATTGCATGCCCTAATATCTTAAAGAAGTAATGGAACACTTTGAAGACCAAATTGATGAAAATATCAAAACTTTCAACAATATACTATCATCAGGTCAGATAAAAAAAATCCATCACTAAATTAGAAGACAAATTCAAAAATCAAAATGCTCCCAAAAAAAAAAAAAACTGAAGTGGGCACTTGAGGTCTAGATTGATGAGAAGATTTGAACTTTGTCAGAATCTCAGTCAACTTGAACACTTTAATTTTTGCCTAGATTTATTTCCATAGCAGTTGAAGCAAGACACCTCAGTTTTTTCACTCAATAACATCAACAAATCATTTTGAATCAAGGAAATGGATTTTCCTACATTATACCCCGATGGAGTTCTTCTTTTTTGCCGTTGCTGAGACCGATTTTTTTTTTCCCTTTATGTGTGATTCCGTTCAGATTAAAATGTCTCTTGAAATCTGATATATGGTCTGATTTAGGAAATTATATGGGTAATGAAAGTGAAGATTTTTGGGGTGTTTTTGGATTATAATTTGAGTGTGGGTTTCAAGTTATTTGGGTGGGTTTTGAATTTTTTGGGTGGGTATCTTAATCATGGGTATAAATCAAATAAATTTCGGATAGGTATTTAAGATTGAGACACATGTTTCTCCGTTAGTCCAAAGGGTATATACACCCAAAAATTAGACAGTAAGGGCATTAGTGTCCTAAAAATATAACGGAGGGTATTTAGATAACATTTATAATAGTTCGGGGGTATAGTTATCCTTTTTCCCTATAATATTTATAAATGATTATTTCCTTGAACAAAATGATTCTTGATCCGTCAATGCTTGAGCATTTAGACGAAAACAATTTTAAATGCCGGTCACATTTTTTTAATTTTATTTGAACAATTAGAAGCTAATTACATTTTGTTTACCTTCTATTGATTATTTTAATAATATTTTAGATGTTGCTTACGCTATTACTGTTCTAGCACTCATGTGGTTGTTGATGATAATGCTAAAGAGAAGTTTAAAATAAATAATAGAACTGTTAGGAGACATTTGTTGAACAATATGATTAATTCTTTATTTGATTTATTTGTTATATATAAAACAACTAAGAAAATATGAGGCAATGTGATTTATGTTTTTGATGTTGACGATGCCAAAAAGAAAACATATAGTGTTGGACAATGATTTTAGTTTCAGATGATTAATAATAAGTCAATCGTGAAACAAGTTCTCAGGTATGCAATGTAACATTCCAAAAATAATTTCTAAGCTAAGATTTGAACTATTCTTCATATGTGTATAATATTGTATTGTGTGATTCTTAATTGTGCATATGTATTAAGGTCAATTATTTAGTGTGAGAAGAGATTTGGAGATGAATTAAGGTCATAAGAATCCTCTAGCACAAAGTTGAGTTGAAATCTTTCTTATCGATTGAATTTCGATATAAGATTTTACTTGAGTCAACTTCAAACGATCTCATATGAAGAGTTAGGTGACTCGTAGCCTATCAAATTAAAGCTATGTGAGTTCTTTCTAACGTTGCCAAGTTTGCATCAATCGAAATTTGGAGTAAAAAATTATGACTGATTTACCAGGGACGCTCCAACCTGGCGGGCAGGTCCACAATACAGAGAGAAAGCGGACCTCACAGGTCTCTTGATTAAAATTTCGTCTTCAACTTCAATTAATTTTATTTTTTGTGTTTTTGTCCTAAAAACTATTGGGGAGTTATCTATATGACTAAATTAGTTTTTCATAACTAAACCCTCTCATTCTCTCATAAACTTCAACGCACAAGAATTCTTCTAGAAACACCAAGTTAAGGTTCTTCATCAAGGTAAGCCCTTCTCTAAGAATTTCAAATTTTCAAACTCAAGTTCCTTCATATATTGACGGATCATTAAAAGAAATCTTAACCCTTGACAATAGGGTTTTCAAGAAACTAATTCAAGAATTTCAAGAAAAATTTCTTCATCGTTCTTTTTCAAGGTTTGTGGAGCTTTTAAGGTATGTAAGACTATCATGGTGAGGAACTAAGTTCTCCCTCATGCCCTACATCTACAATTTTAGTTAGTAAGATCAAAGCCAGGGTTTTTATCCCAAAGTTTATTATGTTCGAAATTTTCTCTACATTCTCATTGTCGATTCTTGATTTTCTATCAAAACTATGGTACTTCATATTATTGATGATTGTTACTTTATGGTTATTACTTAGTATAGCACGTGAACTCTTTCCAGCTAAAAGCTGCTTGGAGACCTTGTCTTAATAATTCATATGCATCATTTTCATGAGAAAAGTAAGTTTCAAGATTTTAAAGAAGTCTTTCAAGAAAGAGGTCAAGAAAATATATCTTTTTTTCTTGAAGTGCATTACTTTAAGAAGAATTTTAAGAAAATATATTTGTGCATCAAGATGCATATATTCATAAATAAAGTAAAGACAGTTTTTTTAAAGAAAGCATATTTTAGATTTGAGAAAACATAGTAAAATTTTCAAAAAAGCTTAGTCAAGTTAATTTAAGTTCAATTTAAAAGAAGTGTTACTGAGCATAGACTCAAAGTATCAGATTTTCTGTTCCACCTAAAGTGGGACATATTTACAGTTATTGAGCATTATTGCATTATTTTGGGAGTAGTATTGAACCTCAAGAGCATTATTGCTTCATAGACGAGTTAGTTGAGTTATAGCTTTCTCTATTATTTCATAAACATATGCACATTATACATACATCATATTATTATGTTTTATAAAGGTATTGAGTTTGTTTTTCTAAGTTATTGCATTGTATGCTCATCCTTTTAAAAGCTTCTGCATTTGTTAGTATTCAGTCTTATAGTATGCCAGATCAAGGGTTCGCTCGGACATCAATGATTTCAAGTGTCGACCACGTTTAGGATATAGACTCGTGTCGGGAAAAACTTGGTATCAAAGTACAGAGCTCAAGTGTCCTAGAGAGTCTATGAATTCGTGTCAGTGAAATCTTATTTATGGTTGTGAGGGCTCATTTCTATAAATGAGGGACTATGAACATTTAAGAAAAGTGTCCATTCTTTCATATTCTAGATAGTGCAAGAGCTGTCCCCTAAAAAACTTATGCAAATTCATGTGTTCCTTCAATTCCTCTGTCTATGCCTCATCTTAGAGGTGGTAGGAATAGTAAATCTCAGATCCTTGTCGATGAGGTACTCTTAGATAAAGCTATCAGAAAATAAAGAGACTACACAAGGGAAACCTATTAGTGTGTTTATGTTCATTGATTTGAAAGAATGCACCCTTATTTATATGAATCATGTGTTGAAAAAACATATGATATGTTCCCGGATCCCTTCTTAAACCTTTCCATAGATGATACCTTTAACGGGAAAGTATGTTCTAGAATATTTGGGTAGTGTTGTCACCCGAAAGACAGTGTAATTTGTAATGTTATGAGTCACTAGTAGTAAAATTGCCCAGAGTTAGAAGTTTGAAGTTAGAAGTGTGGTAACCTTAAAAGAGTGGGAGTAGTGATTGAGTAAAGTATATAGTTGCAATTATGTACCAGTAAGTTAGCAATGAAGTGATGTTCCCTTATGTGTTGGCTAAGACGTAATGAGAGTGTGCAAATATCATGTTGGTATCACAATAAGGGTTATCGATTAAGGTGACTTAGAGTATGTGCGTCATTGTGTTAGTACAGATCAAGTCTAGGTGATGAGTGGATATTAACATGTGAAGTAATTTAAGTTGATAGGTTGCAATGAGCGCTGTAACACCCTAGAATTTTTTTCGAACTAAGACTCGAACCGTTCATCGTAGTGAGTGAGATTTTACCAAGGAATTAAAATTTCTTAAGTGTTAAGGTCACTAGATGTAGCACCTTGAGTTCCAAAAAGAATTAAATTGGAAATAGCAAAATCTGAAATTTTGCAAGTTAAGCTAAATATGAGTTTTTGGTCGACTTCAAACGATCATAACTCCTAGCTCAGGATGAGTTAGGTGTGCTACCAGACACCGTAGGAAAGACCTTTGAATTATCTTTCCAAATCCGCCGAGTTTTCTAAGTTTCGAGGTTGGATGAGTGAGATATGGCCTTTTGAAGATAGGCTATCCAGTTAAGAAAAGTTAGCCGAAAATAGTGAGGGGTAGTTTGGTCTTGTCCTTACCCAATCAGATTTAATTCGTTTTTAGTAATATTTTAAGGGTCTAAT
>NW_006239255.1:263776-264926 GCF_000226075.1 Solanum tuberosum | reverse complement strand
CACCTCTGAAGTTTAGGGGCTGGCGCCCTGCGCCACCCATAGCACCAGGGTCGCCTGCCCCATCCAATTTGTCGTCGATTGCCCCGTTTGAGTTCGTTTAAAGTGCACCTTCACTCCTTTTCGATTCTAACTACTCTACGCTACTTCTAAACACCTAAAATCATTCCTAACATGATCATAACCTTGAATTCATAAATAAAATTCAAGGTAGAGTTGAGAGTCAAGTTTGAGAGTTCTTTCAAACCTTTTTGATAAGGTCCCTTAAAGTCCTTTTGATGAGTCTTCTACAATTACTAGTAAATTGTTTCAAGACTCGAGCAAGTGAGTATGAGGATGAGGAGAATGTATTCATAAATCTACTTTGTCATCATGAGATCCTTCATATCATGAACCAAAACTCTTGAATTCATAATTCACATTCAAGAGAGAGTTAAGAGTAGAGTTCAAGAAAACCTTTGAGTTCAATTGTGAACCCTTTGAGATCAACTATCGATTTGAACTAAGTTTTGAGGAAGTAAGTAAGAGAAAGAGAAGAGTTGTATACATGAGTTCCATAATGTTATGTAGACCTACGAGTCAAGTCGTTCATGCCTATAAATTCCGCATGAACTTCAGAAGTTGAGTATCTATGAGAGGAGTAATATCTCCATGCCCTAAGCCTTAAGTATTGAGTTTCTAACCCATTTGAGATTACATTCCTAATCATGGGACTATTACCTATTACCCATGAAGTCCATGAGTTGAGTTGTTCACGCCCATAATTCTTCATGAACATTATAAGTCGAACAGTCTTGAGATAAGAGTATCTTTGAGTCCTTGAGTTGAGTAGTCATGCTCATAATTCCGCATGAACCCTCTAAGTTGAGCATTCTCGAATTGAGTAGTATTATTGAAGTTCTTGAGTTCCAAGTGTTGAGATCTATCTATGGTTATTGAAAACCTTGCAATGAGTCATTCACGTCCATAATTCTGCATGAACCACATTTTAAGAAGTCTTTTACGAATGTTTTAACTTTGTTTTAAGACTTAAGCTTTGAAGTTGAGTAAAGAGTAAGAGTAAAGTGTATTTTCTTAAAAATGATCTATGGGAACTAAGTATTCCCAAGAGTAAATGTTTTCACATTTAAGATGAGAGGAAACTGAGATTTCC
>NW_006239255.1:244888-263357 GCF_000226075.1 Solanum tuberosum | reverse complement strand
TTGTATTTTTATATACATTTCAGAGTTATGTTGTATCCTTGCATACACATAGAGTTGACCACATGTTTTTAAACAGTTTGTTCTTTATATTGCACTTGTTTTATATTGCTTTATATTGAAATGGTATCTTATCTTTGAAGTCAAATATCTAATCTCTAAGTTGAGTATCTTATCCTTGAGTACTTCTGAGTTGAGTAAGTTTAAGTAGTTTTGAGTATCCTTGAGTATTCCTTTGAGTTGAGTGAGTTGAGAAAAGGTAAGTATGTTTCTTTTTATCAAGTTTCAAGCTTATGTTTATGCTTTAGAATTCCTCTTACATGCTCGTACATTCCACGTACTGAGCCATTTGGCCTGCATCTTCTCATGATGCAGACACAGGTATTCAGGATCATCAACAAGAGCTTCGTTGATACATCCAAGAGTTTGAGTTAGCTATGGTGAGCCTCCTTGTTTCCGGAGGATTTCATTTACCTTTCGGTTTAGTCAGGATGTCGTAGGTCTTGTCCCGACTTCCATCTTTATCAGTTAGAGGCTTCATAGTTAGTCCGTATAGTTGAGAAGTCTGTATTATTCATTTATTTTATTAAATGTTTTAAATACTTAAGTTGCCTATTTTTTGGCGAGTTGTATATATTTTATTATATAGAGTTTTCTTTGTATTTAAGTTTTATGAACTCTTATTTCAGTTTTTAAGCTTTGTATACTGGAATCAGTTTTCTGCTTGTAGTCAGCCATGATGAGAGTTCGCTTGGGGACCAGAAATGGTCTTCGAGTGCCGGCCACGTCCAGGGTGTAGGCTCGGGTCGTGACAAGCGCGTTGATACAACTAGAAAGTATATGTGCCCCTGTATGAGGTAGTAAATTGTGGCAAAATCTTTAGTTAGAAGAAAGACTTAAGACTTAGGAAGATAGGTGTACCTAAGATAACATGCACATAGTCATTAGAGATTTTAAGTTTAGGATGTGATACTAGTTAATATTCTTTAGCAGACAATGTGGAGGAGGATAATGTGAGAATTATATATTTCTCTTAAGAGTTGGGTTCATAGGGGTTATATATATACGATGATGAACCTCTTAATATAGTTCAAGTTTCCTTCAAGTTAGGTAGATATGAACATAGAATAATGGTGTTAGCATGTTAAGAAAACGAGGTCAGACTACAAAGAGCTAGAGAAGCGACTTTTTCCGCTAATAAGAGTAGAGGTTATATAAAGATGAATATAGCAGTATGAAGAAGTAAAGAGAAGTATCTTAAACAGAAGTCCTAGAAGGAATCATAGTATCTGCATACATGGAGATTTTAGTATTCATGAGATTAGCATTGTCCGATTGTCAGAGTAAAGTGAAAATAAGCAGTTTAGAGAATATGAAAAAGGTCTATAGACTTAGAATGTCGGTTATAGGTCTAGGGGTGGTGGTGGTGGTGATGTTAGGGTAATGTGTTTAGAAAGAGTTATGATGAGATAGTAGTTCATTCATACTTTAGTGTATTCCTCTGATTTTAATCGATATGACACCATGCTAATGTCTCGCATATCAATGTTATATCATGACCCATGCTCATGCACTTCATAGAGATTTTTCACATCTATGCTTATTTCCTAGAATAAAAGGCAACGATCCAGCTCAACAACCTTAATTTTACTCTATGAAGTTATGAATGTCAGTTTACCATATACAACTCATAATGTATGCACTCATATTTCTCAGTATGCTAAGTCCATAAACTCATGATATATCTTTAATGGCTAGTGAGATCATGTTACATCAAGCATGTTCACATACCAAATGATTATTATTTTTTGAATTATTCATATTAAATTTTTTCCACTCTAAGCTCTTCGGGTGATCCTCTCTTAGTTTTGATAACAATATTGATATTAACGTAGTATTAATTTCTATGAGAGGGTTGATGATTCTTATTGTGAATATCGTAACATGCTTATTCCATGTAATTTTTTTTGTAAGTGTGGAGGAAGAGATTAAAATGAGGCTTGATTATATATATTGGCTAAGTGAAAATATTTGGTGTGTTTCTTTATAGTAATCCTGGAAATCTAGTTAGTAGAAATAATAGGAAGGTGAAAAATTCGTGGAAGAATTGGTTACCCCAAAGTCAATGAAGTGGCTATAGTAATAGACTTGAATAGGGTGTTGATATACATATAGATTAAGTACTAAGCACTCCTTAATTAGAATTCGATGTTTATTGTTTTAAGAAAAAGTAGCATTCTTGGGATGATAGTCCCTACAGAGCTATAGAGCATAAATCTTGTGATTTAGATTAATATGATCACATTATGTGTAGCATCTTGTAGCTCTGAGTTAGACTTGAACATGGTAAACTTATACAGTTAGACATAGACCTTGATAGTAGTAGTCATATGTATCCTTGTGGGAGTTATAGGTAGTAGCTTATGAAGTGTAGTGTTCACACAAAGGAGCATATTGAGAAGTGTTGCTAAGCTTAAAAATTATCAGTCATATCACTTAAGACATAATACACTCAACTTATTTCATGCCCAAAGTATTCATGTTTCATGTCAAATAACTTCAGATAGAGTATGACTCATATTCAAATCTATATTGTTCATGCTTTATAAACCCATGCCACCCCACCACCACACATGTATATAGGGGTGTTCATGGTTCAGTTTAGATAAAATCTTTAGTTAAATCAAACATTAATCAGTTTAATTAATTCTTAAATTATTAAAATAAAATCAAATCAAATATAATCATATCTAGTTATTTGATTATTGTCGATTTGGTTCGATTTGATTTGATTTTTAAGAAACCTAATGTTATTTTTATTTTTATTTTCCCTGTGATTAATGAATAATTTTTCTCTTTTTCAACTTATAATACATTTTTAGCCTTTTATTGTGGTGACTACACTTTTAAAAAATTGTGAAAAAATATCTACAGATATATAAACTTTGATCAAATAAAAATAAGTTGATAAGAACCCAAAAAAAAAAGAAAAAAAAGAAGTAAATCTCATAGCTATTTCTTTAAATAAATAAGTTTGAGCTCATGACTCTCTTTTAAGAAATGAACTTAAGGGGTAAAGTTCATTAACTAAATAAATTTTCCATAAGAAAGTATATAAAGTATTAAAACTCAATCTATCTTATATACATAAATACAAATTTTGGGTATATAATTTATGGATTTGATTTTTATCAATTATATTTTTAATAAAATAAAATAAAATTTAAATCAAATATTATTATTTAAAAAAAAATTAAAACCACTAAAAAAATCAATTTATTTAATTTAATTTTTGATTCAGATGGATCTTTAACCAGATTTACACCCCTGTATATAATATAATATAATATAATATATTAGCAAGACGTGCCAGTGAAATCAAAAATTTATGTTGCACTATAATTAAATACAAATTTTAAGGAGGTAAAAACATTTTGAAATATATGATCCAAAATAACATATAAATATTTATATGATCATAAATTATTTTGTTAATAGTAAAAAAAAATTTAAAATTGAATAATTAGGAAAAAGACTCAAATTTGTCATCGAACTTTGAGAAAAAACTCATTTATGTCATTCGTTAAAAGTTTGACTAGTCCATGTCATTTCCGTTTGAGAAAAAGACCATACATACCAATTTTTTCATAATTGAAATGACATAAATGAGCATTTTCTCAAAGTTGGATGACATACTTGAGTCTTTTTCCTTTACAAAAATGATTTAACGTGGCCGAAGCATAATTGACCATGTGTAAAAAAATATTCTTGTAAAATCGAAATTGTTTTCAGTTAACAAATAATGACATGAATGCTCTTTTCTCAGACAGAAATGATATAAATGAGCCAAACTTTAAACGGATGATATAAATGAATTTTTTTTCAAAATTTGATGACATATTTGAGTCTTTTCTCTTATAAAAATATGACTTTTTTTGACATAGGCCAAAGAAAAAGTGTACCACGTATATGGAAAGAAATACCTTGACTGCAATGAAAAAAGGGAAAATGGTTTGGTATACCCTTCAACTCTGTCATTTAGAATTGATATACCCTTCGTTATGAAAGTGGCTCATATATATCCCTACTTATATACAAATGACTCACATTTACTCTTTTCCTCTGACGGAAATGAAAAAAATTAATTTGAGTTAATATTTTTTTATTATTTAAAAAAATATATAATCCCATATGAGTATATTTAATCCTCCTCAAACATATTTCTTTTTGACTTTTTTTTTGTTTCAATAACTAATTTAGATTTATTATTGTGATGGTCAAATTTATTTATGTTTCACTAATATTCTTGTAAAACTTATTATAGATGACCAATTTTTTTCTTCAAATACAAAAATTAAATTACAATATAGACAAAAAAATAGTTTTAAATTATAATATAGCCACAAAAAAATAGTTTTAAATTTTTTTCTTTACACTAAGGAATGAAAGAAAAAAATAAAATAAGAATAAGAAACTCAAATAATTATAATCAAAGAAGTCAAAAAATAATTTATGTATGAAAAAGATTAAAATATACCTTGAACTTTGCTAGAAGAATCATATGTACCCCTCAATAATTTTAAAGAAAATTAAAGTCAAAAATATAAATTTAAAACTAAAATTTTTCACTTCCGTTAAATGAAGGGTATATGTGAGCTCATTTTGTAACGGTAGGGGTATATGTGAGCCGTTTGTATAACGATAAGGGTATATATGAGTCACTTTAATAACAAGGAACATATCAATTCCAAATAGCAAAGTTGAGGGATATATCAGACCTTTTTCCCATGAAAAACAATACAATTTGGTATATATAATGATAATTTTTTTCCTTTCAAATAAATTGCTTATAACCCAAAGTTGAAGGTAAGGGTAGTACTGACTACTGAATAATGATAGAAAGGGAGGGGCAAAGAATCGTGTGGCTTGGGTTAACTTAACGTCTACGTTTGGGAATGACAGGGAAGTTGAACCTTTACTTTCTGCCTGTTTCATTTTTCAGAATACATTTACTTTCTCTAATCAAATCATGGCCATCCCAATTCCCATGTACTTTTAATAGTAATAATTTTGCACTCAAGAATCTCTATCATTTTTGGAGTTTTTGCAAATCTCTACCTTCTAGTAGGCCCAAGTCCTTTTACCCTAAATTTCAAAATGAATGGAGAAAATACATAATTATCCCATTAAACTATAATATTTTTTCTAAAAAGACACTCAAACATTACAAGGATCCTAATACCCCATTGAACAATTTGACAATAATATAAATATCCCATTTTTTGATCAAACCCACTTATAAGAAAGAAGCTGAAGTCACGCACCAATTGTTGCTTGTCAAGTGTCAATTTTTATATAATTTCCTAATCCTTGTTTTTATTTATGTTTTTTTTTTGTTAGTTTTGACTCTTTATTTTTTCTTTCTTCTTCGCTTAACCCATCTGTTGGTCTCCTTCGTCCTGGAGTGGCCGCCATTGCTACCACACTAAATCAAAATCAAAATTGAAAAATCAAATCCGCTTTCAAAATTATTTTTTTTCAAATTAAAATTTCTATCAAAGTCTTCTTTTTGTTTATTTTACCTTTGATTCTATCTTCGAGGTCGCCATCATCTCTCCGGAGATTCTCACCCCAGCTGGCCAAGTAGGAGGAAAAGAAATCTAAGGATGAAACAACAAATCTGTTGTTGCTTCCGTTATCAATGGAAGAAAGTCGACTAAAAAAGGATTTTCTTTTATGGACTGAGATTGTGTTGCTTAGTTACAATCAAATCTCTCCGTCGAAATCCAATCTAAATGAAAAACGAAAAGAGAGAAAAAATAAAAGAAAAAAACTTCAAGCTGTTGTCATCTCCTTCAATGGTGAAGCTCACGAAGGAGAAGAAAGAAAAAATAATTAAACAGTAAAATCAAAGATTATTTAAATATTTAATAAAAAATATTGCAAAAGAAAAATTTAATCTTATTTTTTTTGGTTTCCACACTCTTCAGGATACACTCTCTATAAAATATCAAAAAATGGTTCAATAATTTCACATTAAACTAGTTTAGGGGTGTATTAGGACCCCCACAAAGTTTGAGTGTCTTTTTCAAAAATAGGTCTTACTTTAATGGGATAATTATGTATTTTCTCAAATGAATATCCCTAATTGTTTTTTCACTAGTAGATATTTGGATCTTTTGGCCCAAAGGCTATTTTCAAAATTTAATTGGACAAAAATACAAAAAATTTAAAAAGTTGGTAGAGTAAAAACTCTTTATGATTTTTAAAATAAAAACTGGGGATAGGGGAAATGAGGGAGAGAATTACAAGGAGGGTAATCATGTCTTTACCAACAAGGTGAAAGTTAGGTATTCAACCAATCGAACTACTAATAGTTCTCACACTCTTTATGATGTCATAATTTGAAGTACAAAATCTATCATTCAGTAATGATCCTCTACTGACAGTTTGGTCACCTGATCATTCGTTTTGTTTTTATGCAAGTTTATGTGTTTTGGAGCTTTTGAAATTTGAATAATTAACTTCGGTCAAAACTTCAGCTAAACCGTCTCGGAATCTATTTCTGGTGGTTCTGTTAGTTCCAAAACGTCGAATTTGGTCTAGTTGGATCTCTGGTTTGGATCCCGATACTTCCGGGCTCATTTCAAACTACTTTGTGATTTTTGGCTAAAATGGAGTCGTGGGTGTGGGATCCATTTTTTGTTGAGACGACTTATGTTGGAAGTTTTGACATCTCTGTTGAGTCCGAAATGCCAAAGTTGGTGGGGTAGCATAATTTGTTTGTGTGCACAGATTTCTGAGCCAATCTCGAGCACCCGAGCGGAGTCCATTGGGACTTAGCTAAATTTTCTAGTGCATGATGTTGGTGTAGCCGCCTAAGCAACCATGTTATTGCTTAAGTGGCGAAGGAGCTACTTTTGCGAGCCTTGCTAGCAAAGTGCTACTCGTTTAAGCATTCTTGCATCGCTTAGCGGCCAGGGTGATGCTTTAGTGGAGCCTCATCCGAGGTCCCTACCGCTTTAGCGGTAATGGTGCAGCTTTAGCGAGGCCGCTAAACGCCCAAGTGGCCGCTTTTGCGGCCATCGCTGGTAGTTAAAATCGATTTTTAGCTCTTATTTATCTAAGTGTTCAATCATTTTGAGACTTGGACATCTTGTGGGATTTTTAGTGGGATTTGTTAGGGATTGTGGGGAAGAGATTCAGTATGTTGTTAGGCTTGTAATTCTCGCGCTATCACGGTAAGTTTTCCCTCGAATCCTCTTTGTTTTGGTTCTATAATTGTGAATTCTCAAGTTTATGTATGGACTGTTATGGGGGCACTTCGAAGCTCAGACTATGGTTGTTTTCAGGGCACAAGCTCCGTGATCTTGTTGGGACCCATTGACGGAACCAATTTTGGGATTCCTTATGCGAGTCCTATAATAACATTTTAAATTGTTTTTAGTTTCAACTTCAATTATTGCGTATCGGGTGTCTAAACGACTATATTGATGCTGATATCACTAATATAATAGTGTGGAATCATTCGGAGGTGGCTCATAAGGGAAAAACTTTGATCCAAAGGTGTTCGAGTGTGCGTGATCAATTTTGAGGTAAGCTACGACTTACTATCCTTAGACCATGTTTGTGATTGTGCTAGCATGCTAATTAGCTAAGTGTGAGGTGGGTTTCCAGCAAGATTTCATGATATGTTCTTTACTTGAATTGCTTTGACCTTATTTCAGTTATTCCAGGTGATTCTTGAGTTTCACATGATTTGGTTATATTCGTTTGTGCCCATGAGTTGATATTAGGCTAGAATGGTCTTAGTGTTGTTGTTTATAAGTCTTAACCTAGATTTGGATAGTGGTTATATAAAAGTTGATTTTTGGAGCCCGTGGGCTAGTTTCAGGTTGAAGTTGGGCTAGATTTAACCCGATTCCGACCTTCGAATAGTCTTATTAGTATCTTTCTAGCCAACGTGGGTAGAAAGGGTCATATTTTTAGATGATTCCTTTTTTAAGCATAGACTAGTGGATCCACTTAGTTGAGGAGTTCTATACCCCGACAAGGTATATGACAGTTCTGGTAGCGTGGGCGAGACGTTGTATCACCACATAGCTTATAGTGATGGTTGTCGGTTAAAGAATCACCCAATCAAGAGTTATTATTGTATTTTTACATACAATTGAGTTGCTATCTATTATTTTACCGCTTTTCATGTATTGCATCTTTTATTGTTTCTTTATCCTTAACTATCCTAAGGTGAGTACCTTATTGTTGAGTTGAGCCCAATTCCACTGAGTTGAGTATCTTATTGTTGAGTTGAGCCCTATTTCTCTGAGTTGAGTTGAACTATGTTTCACTGATTTGAGTACCTTATTGTTGAGTTGAGCCCTATTTATCTGCGTTGAGTTGAGTTGAGTGAGTTGAGAAGAGGTAAGTATGTTTCTTTTCCATCAAGTTCAAGCTTATGTTTATGCTTTAGAATTCCCCTTACATGCTCGTACATTCCATGTACTGACGCCATTTGGCTTGGATCATTTCATGAAGCAGATACAGGTATTCAGGATTATCAACAAGCATTTTGTTGAGGTCATGTGATATTCTAGTCAGCTTTGGTGAGCCTTCTTATATTTCGGAGTACTTCACCTTTACCTTACAGTTAGTAGTTTGGAGATGTCGTGGCCCGATATCCTTCTGTAATAGTAGAGGCTTCATAGATAGACAGAGTTGGGGAGTTTTCTGTATTTACTTTCTTTTGAAGTATTGTACAAACTTTTTAAAAGGTTGAGTATTTGAGTTCAATGAAATTTATTCAGTTTTAAGCTTATGTATGCTTGAATTAGTCTTCCGCTTGTAGCCATCCAGGATGAGGATTCGCTTGGGGACCAACAATGATTCTCGAGTGCCGGCCATGTCCAGGGTGTAAACTCGGATCGTGATAGTTAAATAATTAAAAGAACGCGACACATGCACCATCATAAGCTGAAAATATTGTAGCAAGTGTTCCATACCACGTGTGCTAAGCAACCAATGGGTTAATGAAAGAATGATTCTCTGTTTTTTCATTATGTGAGACCCCAAAAATTTACATTTTTTTTATTGGAATGCTCTTTAACCTTTGACTATTTCTTGAAGTTTCAATCAGTGTTCCTACTTTGGCATATCATCAATAGTCATAAATGATTTGATAATGCAGTGTATAGCTAGAAAAACAATTGATTTGATATAAATAGATTCAAGTAGAAAGGAAAGACGAATTAAAATGAATAAATAAATTTGTATACACAAGTCGGTTATTACACTTATCGTATAAGTATCGAGTGTAATTTTGTATATATAGTTAAACAAAAATCTAGTTCTCCTTCTTAAGATGACGAGAGATCAAATAAGTAACTACTAAAGTAGTGAATAATTTCTGGGTATTATGAGTAAAAGTATGCTCATATAATTAGTGAATTCTTTCCACATGTGATTGAATTTCTATGTGGAGCTTGTAACCTCTTAACGCTCACAGGTTGCACGAACTATTTGTAGTGGGAGTTAAGTGTCTTGTTGATGTCACAATGGCATGGGTCTTGTCCACTGTGTGCAAAGTGAGAGATATAAACTTTTTCTCTTGGGTCATGGGTCATGGATCACCCATATTAATTGACCCTACCTGATATTTAAATAGAGATAAGATAAGAATAATAATTTCTTTAAAAAAGTTGCTACATGTTGTAATTATAGAAGGAGCAGTTCTAGAGTAATTGTTGTTGATTTCTCTATATACAGATGTTGTACTATTTGTGAGACATAGTAGAAAAACAAGAGAGAAAAATCTTTTTTGAGTTCTCTTTTTTCTTCCACATTTAACACCTAAAAATAACATCAAGTGATGATCTAATTCCTCCACCTGCTCCAAGCTCTGCCCGGGAAGCTGTTTTGTCCTTGCCTTGATCATGTTCATGTCCATTGCTATTAGTATCATGTGGTAGATTCTAGTAATTTGAGAGTTTGTATAACTTTTTACATATGAGTTGATATCATTATAGGACTTGATCATTGTATACTTGACAATTGTACATTGACTTGAGTAATTTTTATTGTGTGAGCTTTAATAAAAGTGTCTTTTTCAATCGTAAGTATTATCTATCAATTTCATGCAAGTTAGTTTGGTTTTTGTAACGATCTATTCCGTCGTTATTCAAAAGACATCTTGTGTGGAATCCTGAATTTTTTTTAAATGCGCCACCAATTTAAAATTTGGATGACACAGTAAAAATTTTAGAATTTGAATGTGATCAGGGCTGACATCATCTCGCCATAGCAAAAAATATCCCCACTATGACAACACAATTGTAGTGGCGTGTCAGCTGCTAGAGCAGAGGGTGACAAGATAGAAACTCGAAAATATTGATTCTTTTAATTCTACCCATCATCTTCAGTTAGGAAAAGGATAAGGGTACTCTAAAATCCTCCTAAGGTGCTCCAAGTTTGGGAACAATGGAGAGGAGAGATTTCAACACAAAGAGGGTCAAAACCCACAAATTTCAGGCCTACATCCGTCAAGATTCACCCACAGAGCCAGAAGCACGTTTACAAAATTCTTCAATAATTGCTTGGAGTCCAAGTAGGCTAGGCTTAACTAAGTTATTTTTAATTACATATTACTTGTAATGTGATGAAAGATTTCATGCCTAGGCTTTCGGGCATGGAATTTGCATGGTTAAATGTGTTGTTAATTGTTGTGTAGGATGATAAGACACTAGATGAATTACAATTGACTCTTGATAGTTGTTAGGTGTTATCCTAGGGGTAGTAACTTATATGGTATATTTAAGATTATAAAATTCAACGCTATTTGAATATATTATATACATCTTTGTCACACAATTCAAAAGTTCTCATTACATTTTACAACTCATGTCTTGTTAAATTAAATAAAGCATAATATAAAACGAATGAGTAACACAATATTTTAAGAAATAGGAAAATAAAACAATAAAAACTTAATATTATTGCTTTCTTTTAGATATAATTATAACAACCTTTCAATCTCCTTACAAAACTTATCACAAAATTTCATCGAATATGACCATTTTAAAATATAATTATAATAAATATATTTCAACCTCCTACAAAAAACATCACAAGATTTCACAAAACAAGACTACCCTTTAAAGTTAACTTGAATTGAAAATTATGCGAACTAGTATCCCAATAAAGTCCAATTTCATCACCAGCGCTCAATCCACGATTTGTGAACAAATCCGCACAAACTAGTTCATATCATCATTTGACATAAGCGCTTCTATAATTTTTAGGGTTTTTTTCTTTAGTAACATCTCATAATTCAACATGTTGCCTGTTGTTTGTTTTACTTCCATTACAAATTCGACCATGCTCAATATTCAATATCGAAAAACATGTTGAAAAATGTCTGTGGATGGCAACATCAATATCTTGGAGGCATGCTCCAAATGCTTGACAACCTTCTTGATCTGCCATGAGTTCTGTGGATCTATGCCAAACTTCTTCTTCTTTGATGGGATGAACTTGTATATGAATTTCTTTTTATGATAATGATAATAAAAAAAAAAAAAAAAAGTGTTTAATGATTTCTTACAATGTTGAGAAAAAATGGGTAGGAATTTATAGAGATGTTTTGGTATTAAATTTTGGAAGTATATAACATTATAATTACTTTTCTAATAAAGATTGATTTCACACAATTATAATCAGATTATTGTGATTAATTATATTTTAAATTTTCTCATTACTTTCCTTAGACAACTTGATTTAATGAATCTCGCATTCAAGCAAGTTTTTAAATGTAATTACAAGTATTTTTATTTAATAAATTTATAATAAATAATGATCAATTGTTTATAATAAATCAAATTACACTAATGCTTAATTATATTTGATGCATATCACTTACACAAGTAGATAATTCTACTTAATAGTATTTGGTTATACTCTTAGTGGACATCTTATGAATTAATTATTCAAATATGACGTCGAACTATTAAAATTGACTCATTTGTGCCATTTGTTAAAAGTATGGATTATTTATGGCACTGCCGTTATAAAATAGACTTATTTATGTCATTATTTTTCATTGGTGATTTTGTAAAATCAACTTTGCAACATGATCTCATGTTAGAGGACTACACAAAATCATATTCACTAAAATTCTGACACATTAAAAAAATAACTCATTCACTCTTCTACTTTTCCCTTCATGGGCTGGATCTGACAATTAAAAAGATAACTCATCAACATTTTACCAATTTAATCCACTTGGATTGAATCTGACTTATTGAACTAGGACTGAATTCACTAGCAATCTAGGTGTAGGATAACTGTGGTGTGAGAGTGCAAATCTTTCTTCATTATCCAATAAAATTGATAAAAACAAAATAAGTACACGTAAGGAAGTTCGATGATATATTTTAAGCTAAATTTTATATTATTAATAATATAATAACCTAAAAACAATAAGTACATGTAAGAGAGTTTGCTATTTGTAACTACCTATGTCATCGTTATTCAAAAGGCTTCTTGTGTTTAACCCTGAATTTTTTTGAAATGCGCTGCCAATTTAAAATTGGAATTACAAGATGATTTTCAGAATTTTAATGTGATTCGGCTCACATCATCCTGTCATAACGGGAATATTCCTGCTATGATAACGGTGTGCCAGCCACTATAGCAGAGGGTGGCGTGATAGAAATTTGAAAACACAGATTTTTTTAATTCACTCCTCCTCTTCAGTTAGGAAAGGAACGAGGGTTACTCCATAGGCCCTCCAAAGCTTTTCCATGTTTGGAAACAATGGAGATGAGGGATTTCAACACAAAGATGGTCAAAATCCACAAATTTCAGGCCTACATTCGTCAAGATTCTCCCATAGAGCCAGAAGCTCATGTTCAAAGTTGTTCAACAATTTCTTTGTTCAGGTAGGCTAGGCTTAACTAAGTAGTTAGTTAGTCCTACCTTTAAATGCATAATACTTGTAGTATGACGAAAATTTCATATATATATAGGCCTTCGAGTATGGAGTCTGAATAGTTAAATGTGTTGCTAATTGTTGAGTAGGATAGTAAGACCTACATTCGTCAAGATTTGCCGACAGATCAAGAAGGTTGTATTCAAAGTCCTTCAACAATTTCTTGTTGTCTAAGTAGGCTAGGCTTAATTGAGTAGTTAGTTAGACTTGTGTTTACATGCATAATACTTATAGAGCAAGGGGAGATTTCATGTCTAAGTCTTTGGATATGGGGTCTGAATAGTTAAATGCAATGTTAATTATTGTGTAGGATGGTAAGGCATTAGATGAATTATGGTTGGCTCTTGATAGTTGTTGGGTGTTATCCTAGGCGTAGTAAGTTGGGGTTAATCTGGTTATGAGCTGAAAAACTATCTAGAAAGAGTTGTTAGGGTAGGCAATGGTTGGAATTTCTTCCCATATACGTTATGTGCGCATCTTAATTATCTCATTAGTATTACTTTCTTACAATGCATGGTGAGGGAGTTTGGAAGGGATGAACTGAAAGAATATTTTGTTTTCAATCTCATACAAAAAACTTGTCTTATGTGCTTGTGTGTTACAAGTGTAATTGTATTCATTGTGAATATGATTGTGTGATGTGTAATTTTTCGGTTGGCTTGGGTATCATACCAAGTACATTATATCGGTTGGCTCGCGTACCACGTTGGTACATGATATTTCTTGGTTGGCATGAATACAACACCTGATACATATTTTAGTTGGCTTGGATACCATACTTGGTACAAAATATTTTATTTGTTGATTTGGGAACCACGCCTGGTACATGTTCCATATCAGTTAGCTCGAGTACCATGTCTAGTATATCTTTAATTATTCTCCGTGTGTTGGTTTCGTGAGTGGATCAAATTTATTTATTATATTATATTTATTACATATGGGTTCCTAAGTGGCTGAAATGGTCTATTTAAATCATAGGGTGATTCTTGTGTAGACCGAAATTAGATAAAATGACATAAATGGTCCCTAAACTATTACAGTAGGTCTAAAACAATCTCTTAACTATACACTTAACGGATATGGTCCTTTAACTATCTACCCTTTTGTCAAGTTTGGTTTCTATCCACTTTTTATACGCACCGTCAACAAACGTCGTCATTCCGTACTCTCTCTCTTGATTTTCTTTTTCCCTCCTCTTTTCTTCGTTGTGAGACGCTACAGTCAAGAAAACCCTAGATTCATTTCATCAGATTTGACCATTATTGAAAGCTCAAGACAATGATTCTACGACCAGAAGGTGGTACAACTCCTCCGTATGGTAAGTTTTCTAGAGTTTAAGTCTTTATTTGTGTGAGGTTTTGTTGTACAAAAGAAAATATCAAATTTTTTTTAAAAATATTTTTGTTTACAGATTCTATACACGATGCCTTAAAAATCAGCATGAAAGTAACCCACGGCGGTTTTATGAAGCACCAGCCTAAAAACATTATTTTGGGGGTCGTGTCCAGTTCATTAACCAGTTGATGTTTCAAAAATAAAGTTATCTCAATTCAAGAATATGGCTGAGATATGTGGATATAATAATGAGTCAGTCGCATTTTGGCACAAATATGGTAGACTCGGTGAAAAAATGAGGCTTGTTTCAACTGATTTTAAAGCTAATTTAGTATGCAGAAACATCCCTCGAGATAGAGTAATTGAGGTTTACTTTGAACATTTAGATTCCTATATTGGAATAGATATCAGCAATAATGTAGAACAAAATAGAAAAGAGGGAAGGGGTGAATATTCTTCAAGTGATGATGATTTTGAAGACTCGAATAATGATTTGTCAGATGAACATGATATTTTAGAAAGGAGTGAAAATGGGACACGTGAATATGAAGTTAGCGAAGAAGTGAGAAAAAAATGGCTCATGAAGATGGAGATTCTGATTGTGTCAACTCTGAAGGGTTCAAGAGCCTAGAAAGTGATTATAATTCAGATGGTATGAACTTTACTGTGTTCAACCCAAGTACAGATGGGCTGTGTAACACCCCGAAAACTAGTAGACTAAACTAGGGCCTTAGGTTAGGTTTCTAAGCCTTGGTATGAGGGATTGCCAAGTCTAGGGAGTGGGCAAGGGCCTAAGCTATCAAGGTAGAGTGAAAGAGAACTTGTTCTCCTAGTTGTCTAGTTGGCGATTGGGCACCATGATCGCCCAAGTGACTTGGCGATGCGCCAAAGTGCACTTGGGGTCGCCTAGTGGGTTGTCCTCTTGGCCTAAGTTGTGGGAGAATGGGCGAGCAAAGTCGTGGCTCACCGAATGGGTAGGCGAATCGCCAAGCTGCCTCCCCCATCGCCTAAGTGGCCTGCCCAATTTATGGAGCTACTGGAAAATTGGGCGAGCCAAGGGTCCACTTAGCGAGTCGCCTAGTGCCCTTGGCGAGCCATGAGGGTGCAAAGGGAGAGATAAGTCGTGAGGGTTAGCAATATTTAAGTAAAACGTTACGAGTCCGTAGTTATTTACAAAGTTGACCCTACATTGTTTTATTCCTTTCCTAGCAACTATATAAGCACAATAGATCTAAGTTTACCTCAATTAAGTCATTATCCCTAGAATCCAAAGAAAACCCAACTTCATCCTCTCCATAGAATATTTCTCTCTCTAAGAAGAACCTCCATTGAAGAAGAAGCTAGGGTTGAAGCTAAGGTCAGAACAAGGGCTCCATTGCTAAAGTCTTGTGCTCGGGCTTTGATTAAGGTATGTTTAGATTTTCATCTATGGGTTCTTCCATCCATAGAGTCCCCTAGAATTTCCTCTAATTTGTGAAGAAGAACCTCAATCAAGCTATGGTTACTTCAAATGTATGGGTTTTAGGTGGGTATGATTCCAATAGGTTGGATAATACTCATATATGATTAATTTAGTGCTGATTCATGATATTATGAAGAATATATGTGAATTCCTTGATTTACCATAATTTCCAAAGTATGTGGGTTTATGTCTTTTGATGAGGAGTTGATGGTTCTTGATAGATTTTCTAGAATTGTCACCATGAATAGAATTTATCTAAGAATGGAAATATGAAATCATGAATTGAACTAGACTTAGGCATGTATGATGGAATTTGAGCAATGGAAAGATAGTAGGCCGGTAGGAGCGGGTCATATAGAGTGGGAAGCATTTAAGTCGGCTTTCCTTGATAGGTTCTTTCCTCGAGGGTTGATTGAGGCTAAATTGGAAGAGTTTATAAATCTTAAGCGAGGAAACATGAGTGTCAATGAGTATGCTTTGAAGTTCACTCTTTTGTCATAGTATGCTCCATATTTGGTAGCAAATTCAAGGGATTTGATGAATATGTTCATGATGGGGGTGTCCAATTTGGTAGAAAAAAAATGTCGTATGGCAATGCTTGTTGATGATATGGATATCTCACGCCTCATGGTGTTTGCCCAACAAATAAAAGAGTCAAAACTCAAGAAGGAGAGGGCTAGGGAGAAAAAAAGGTCTAGGATGGATGGTGATAAGTTTTTTCATGATGGGTTCGATGGACATGGTCGTTATTGGAATCAACAAAAGTTTTTCAGGCAAGGCTTTTCTAATGCTCCTAAGTATAAGGATGAGAAAGTGTCTATCCCTAGGCCACAAGGGATGAGTAATGAGTCCCTATGGCCAACTTGTTCTAGGTGTGGTAAGAGGCATGAGGGTAAGTGCTTAGCCGATAGAGATGATTGTTATGGATGTGGTGAGAGTGGCCACATGAAGAAAGATTGCCCAAAGGCAAAGGCTACTATAAGAGAGGGTAAGAAAGTTGATTCTAGTGGTGGGGATGTTAAGCCTCAAAAGAAGAATAGGTTCTATGCTCTCCAATCTAGAGAAGATCAAGAGTGATCTCCTCGTGTCCTTTTCGGTATGTGTTTTATGCTTTAGTAAATTCTTCGAATTTCTTGTCTTTTGTGACTTGTTATGTTGGACTTGATGTTGTGCTTGCCATGAATGATGTTTCGAAAAGCATGTGTAGGATTGTTCCCAAGGGGGAGATAGTGTGCTACCTAATAAGGCTATTAGGTGATTATGTGTTCCTATGATTTCCTCATAGGCATGTTCAAGGAAATGCCTAGGTCTTGTTAGAAATGACTAACATGCATTGTTTTACCTCATGTTGTAACATCTTTGAGTCGACATGCATTTTAGGCTCCATGAATGTATGATGATCATTTTGTAGCTAGGAGATGTTAGTTCTTCCTTGAAAATGAGTAGATATAAAATTTCAGGCATTTTGGGATTGGTAGAGATGTAGTTCCTACTCCCTTGTGTTGCATTGAGTATGTTTAACTTGGAATTGAAGTTTCCTTGCTTGGTTGAGTGCATTTAGATATGGTGCATGCATGATGGGCCGCTAGTCTAGAGTTGTTTCCTTTAAGAAGTGTTTACAAAGTTCATTCGAGGACGAATGTTCCCAAGGGGGAGATATTGTAACACCTCGGAAACTAGAGCCTTAAGTTAGGGTTCTAAGACTTGGTATGAGGTGTTATCAAGTCTAGGGAGTGGGCAAGGGCCTAAGCTATAAAGGTAGAGTGAAACAGAACTTGTTCTCCTAGGTGCCTAGTTGACGATTGGGCAGCATGATCGCTTAAGTGACTTGGCGATGTGCCAAAGTGCACTTGGGGTCGCCAAGTGGGTTGTCCCCTTGGCCTAATTTATGGGAGAATGGGCGAGCAAAGTCGTGGCTCGCCTAATGGGTTGGCGAGTCGCCAAGCTGCCTCCCCTATCGCCTAAGTGGCCTGCCCAATTTATGGAGTTACTGGAAAATTGGGCGAGCCAAGGGTCCACTTAGCGAGTCGCCAAGTGCCCTTGGGGACCCATGAGGGTGCAAAGGGAGAGATAAGTCGTGAGGGTTAGCAATATTTAAGTAAAATTGTTAATGCTCCTTAGTTATTTACCAAAGTTGACCCTACATTGTTGTATTTCTTTCTTAGCAACTATATAAGCTCAATAGACCTAAGTTTACCTCAATTAAGTCATTCTCCCTAGAATCCAAAGAAACAACTTCATCCTCTCCATAAAATATTTCTCTCTCTTAGAAGAACCTCCATTGAAGAAGAAGCTAGGTGTCACGCCCCGAGCTACCCCCGAGACGCGGACACGGGACCTAGGACCACAAGTGATCCCAAGCTAACCCTGCTGGCATGATCATAAGCATACTAAAGATAATAAACTGATGCGGAAGCTAAATCATAAATAAATCTGAAAAGATGGGGAATACCCATATACTATAGCTGAATATATCAAATCTGAGAGTTTAATACAAAAGAAATATCAAACTCAAAATACTAAGCTGAATCTAACTATGTCTGAAATAAGCCTCTAAACTGACTAGAAATGTTGGGACATGCCCAACTAGATCTAGCAAAACTGAAACTAAAGACTAAAAGCGATAAAGATAAACATGTCACTAGTCCTCGAAGAATGAGGACTCACCACTGATGCTGCTGAACTGAAGATCG